>NW_027286797.1:3568347-3870847 GCF_022747635.1 Hetaerina americana | reverse complement strand
GCCCTCCTTAAAAGCCTTTAACCACCTCTCGAAATTTGTGAGTAGGAGAGGGCAGAGTAAGCCTTACGAATCATTTTGTTAGTCTCCTCTACAGATTTTTTCAGTTTAGCACAAAAATAAGCGATCGCGTGACGGCGCTCGATCTTCGATTCCATTTTTACGTGACATGGTCGGCGGGCAGAGGTTTACAATAACTTCCGTCCTGCCGCTTCTACAGCTTAAAGAACACTGAGGTTTGTTTTCGGCAAAGCTTAGAGTCCCCCCATCTACTCCAAGTGGTTTGATTCCATTCAGACCAATAGAAGGGGCACGGAAAATACAATGATATTACTTCCGGAACGCACCCTATATTCTTTCATTCTAATAATAAATGAATTCTACGTATATATTTATACAAATTGACATCCATGAATATTATTAAATTAGATAGTAGTTTTGAAGATGGTGGCCTGCCCATCTAAACATCAACTATTCGTGGGTGTTTGTCTTGGTGTTTCTGTTTTTAGTGAAGTTTTGAATCAAAGTTTACACGTATATTTTCGTCGTCCCTGAATAGTGTTTGTGGTAATAGGGGTAGTTATGAGGGAAGGCGATCGCCAGCAGAGGTCACTTGTGCCGGGAGGGATAAGTAAGCAATCTAAAAGGGGCACGATGCGGGAGGGTGGAGAGAAACCCAGAGGAGCGTTCGTTTTCGAAGATATTTAGAATAGCATATACGAGGGTTGCAATTTGTATTTTTAGCTTAGTAATGAAAAGACAGTATTTAATTGTTGATAATGACTTTATTTATTATTTTTCGAAGTATTCTCCATGATAATCAATACACTTTTGCATGGGCTTGAACCAATTTTTGTAACACTTTTTCCACTCCGATTGAGGTACCTCCAAAACATGGTTTTTGAATGCATCAATGGCTTCTTTAGGCGCCGAAAAACGTTGGCCACGCAATTTCTTCTTGATAAACGGATATAAAAAGAAGTTATTTGGGGCTCAGCTGTCTGTTATCAGTCAGCAATCAGTTGTTTCAGCCGATCTGTGAGAGCTTGCATTGTAATGATGAAGAATGATCCTTCGTTGCCACTTCTTTTTCCTTATTTCACCGAGCACTTCTGGCAAAAAAAGCTCGTGGACTTATCCGCATTCACGGTTCT
The DNA here is from genome assembly GCF_022747635.1 of Hetaerina americana. Lineage (NCBI taxonomy): Eukaryota > Metazoa > Arthropoda > Insecta > Odonata > Calopterygidae > Hetaerina > Hetaerina americana. The sequence goes on along the minus strand of NW_027286797.1, from coordinate 3,869,696 downwards.
ACGTTGCTGTAACGGTACGCTTGCCACATGCCCAGTTATTCCGAAGAAACAGGAGATCATTTGCTTCGATGTACTTCGTGCACGAATCACTTTTATCGGATTTGGCTCCTCTTGGAAGACCCATACAGCGGACTGCTCTTTTGTTTTGGACTCATAGGCATAGATCCAAGTTTTACCACCTATGAAGACGTTATCCACAGCTTTTGATGCACTGCCATTGTATCTCTTGAGCCTTAATTTGCACCATTTGACCCGAACATCTGTTTCAGCTTTTGTCAAATTTTTCCGGATCCAACGCGAACAATTTTTTTTCACAGCTAAATGTTCATGCAATATCTTATTGATGCTCGTCATACTAATTCCCAAGGATTCTCCAATCCTACGATAAGTCACATGGTGATCTTCCTTTACTAGTTCTTGCACGGCATCAATGTTTTCTGGCACAACTGATTTTGGACAACCTTCGCGACATTCATCGCTGAGCGAACGGTGGCCATGATGGAATTCGTTGAACCAGCGTCTCACAGTGGCAAAGTATGAGGCTTCATCGCCAAAAGCGAAAGTAAGTTAATCGATGCACTCCTGTCTTGATAATCCACGTCGAAAGTCGTAAAATCATCGCACGAAAGTGTTCACGAGTTAACTCCATTTTTTGCTGTGACCAAATTTTCTAGTCACTGTAAACAACACAAGTTATGATCAAACGATAAAATGTTCTGAAGAAAGTTAGCGTTATAAGGGTCAAACTGTCAGATGAAAACGTCAGATGGCGTCTAAAGCACTTAGTGTTATCAAGGCCTAAAAATACAAATAGCACAACTCGTATTTAATACTCTACTAAAAAGTAGACGCAATTTAAAAGGACACTCACAGAAATATTTTAAGCTTCGGCAATCTGACCTCCATCAGACGAAGGGGAATCAAAGATCGTCTATTTAGCTAAGCGTAAAACATAAATTTGGGATATTTTTGAAGAAATCGACATGCACTCGGTTTGCCACAGGGCTCGAGGATTTCAATTCCGGGTGTGCAGATCGCAACTCCCATAGCGCACACGGTTCACTGCAGGGATATACATGTATGCACAGAGCACCCTATACAAGCATCAAGCGGCTCCTTCTCCGCATGCCTCTTAGTTGTCGTGAAGAGTAGGTGATAATTCATGCGCTAATGATGATAGAATAAAACTACCCAAAGGCTTCGGTTATGTCAGAGGGTGGCGTTGGCCATGTCAAGGTTGACATGGCCAACGGTTATTCAATGTGAGTGGCCTAGACTTCTTATTTTATTGATTTGAGCTCTGGTCTCTGCAACTGGTGTTCCGTGATTTAGGGAAGACGTGTCATTAATCCGCGACGCCTGTTTGGTCACTTTCCAGATTCCCTTCGCCTAAACCCAGCGTCTTCGAAAAGTATGTAAATAACAGCGTGTTGGGTGTTTGCTAAAACTGTGTAAGGATCGTTTCCCAAATGGCATTCGCACATTCTTCGGGCCACCACGAAACAGGTGGTCCTCGGGTATTTATGGATACTGTGGGGATGTTTTCACTAGCTAAGCTAATGATAGCCTCGGTCGGAGATTAGACGTTTTACGAGCACCCAATATCCTCATCGTGGAGGAAGCTAAAATCCCTTGTGAACTTTTTCAATTGGCATTTCGTAAATCAAATGTTATCTGGCTGACCATAGCGTGGGCCGAACTCTCCTCGTTTTGATAAAATCTTAGGAAACCGATCGCTCTCGTAAGACCGCGTGCCTAGTCAGCTCGGACATATCCTCGGAGAATATAACTTTATCATTGAGAACATATTTTCCAGTTTACTTATAAAGATGGATCTAACCCCAATTAATCGCAAAAATAAAATGAAAATATCCCATGCATTTTTCTAAAATCCTCCCCCTTGGATCCATTATGGACGTTCCTCCCCACTAGAGTGTTTTGTGAGCGTTTACATTAACCAAGAGCATGAATGGATTCAGAAGTAGTCGGGTTATATCCTTACTGTTTCTCCAGCTGCGTGGCGCTCACTCATGAAAATTATTATTATTGGTATTCTCCCGGTTAAGGTATGTTTTGGATGGGCACATTCTACATATTTGTGCAATAATGAATTATCTTCCGCTTTCTGACAAAAACACGGCCTGATATCCGACAAAAGAGTATTCACCTCTTCTATTCCGCATATTTCTTTTCTCCCTTCGTCCCGTCCAAAATCCCAATCCTATCCCTGCCCCTTCATCGCTTGTCTAACATTCACCCCTCTATCACAGTCTTCAACATTCCATTTCCAATCAATACGACCTTCATCCATCTTTCCTGCTTCCTTGTGATTTCTTCCAACAATATCCTCTCCTCACCCACCATACACTTCCTCATTTGTTTTCCTTTCTGTCCATTTCACCTTCTCAATCCTTCCCCCCACTCACATTTCAAAAGCCCCCAATCTATGCCTATCATCTTGTTTCAATAAACATGTTTCCACGCCGTACAAAACCACGCTCCATATAAAAGTTTTGACGGCCCTCTTCTCAAGATCCTCATTCAACGTCCCTGTCATCAATTCTCTCCTCGTTAAAGCTTCCTTTCATAAGGCAATTCTTATACTTAGACCTATTTGGTCCTGAACGCTTCCAATATAGGCACACTGTGCCAACTGAGCTAGATTTTGCTCTCTTATTTAAACTTTGACCTAAGTATTTCTCTTCCTTGAAAATCGCTTAATTTTTTTTAGCATTTATTCATATCCTATGCCAATCGCACTAAATGTCCACTTGCACTGGCCCAGCACTGCTCGCAACCCCTTGGCTGACTGGCATCTAAAGCTTCATTATCCGCAAACCTAACAGATTGTATGCATATTACATACGTTAAAGAATTTAACTACCATCAGTGTGACAGCACTGACAGCTGGAGCTAATAATATTTTAGAGATCGACTCAAAGGATTTAGATGGTCTCCAAAGCTACTGCTGCAGTGCAACCCCTGGCTCTTTCCCCCGTAACCTCAGTCCTCTGAAAATATGGATCTGCAATCCTTTGGAGTCACTTTTTTCAAATATAGGAAATGTGTTTCTTGCAGAGAAGTGTCGAAAATATTCAAATCATGATTTAGAATGTTTAATTTATCCTTATGCGGTTGGGATTCTTGGTGTATAAATTATAAAATATAGCTAAAAGGGAAGAATATCTATGTACTATTTATTAGCCAAAGTTATGGGAGTAATAAATTCTTAATTAAACGTTTATCCCCTTAAAGCCTGGCGATAATGACTCCTGTCTCCGAATGAAACTGTTGCATTTCCTCCACATAGGGATGATGTCCGCGAGGGGGGCTGCGAGAGCATCGTACTCTTTTGGTAGCCTTTTTTGACCGCGAAGAGGCTTGACATTTATTATTTACTTTCAATTGTTAAAAATATTTGCTTTTTTCGCTGCCTTGGAGATGGTTAGCGTTTGATGATTTAAATATTTTCGGGGAATACGTTCTCAGTAGTCTTTTTTGCTTTAATTCCTTCATCACCTCATGGCTGGGGATCGCACCCTCACTCAGGGCCCGAGGAGCTGGCGCAGCCAAAGCGTGACAAAACGGAGCTCCTGTTCATATCATATATTTCTTCCACGCGCCATGATATGGAAATTTATTAATAATTCTTGTATTCATAATTTTCCATTCTTCCTGTAGTTAATGGCCTAAGCGGAAATACTCGAAGTCGTTCCTTCGCACTTCATACAGAATGACACCGGACAATATAGAATGCCATTCGTGCCATTCTTGGTCCCAACGCGTCCAGGTTACCCTGCCATCAATCCGTTCGGAGACGTGGCCATTCGAATCGTCGTCGCCTTCGTTGCGGAATAAATCTTCACGCGCGGACGTCTTCGAGCCCCACGACCTCCTTGGAAGGGAGCAGCTCCAAGGGAAAGGTGAGGACCGTGGGCGTTATAAACATCGTCTCACCATATTTCTTGGTCGTCAAACGTCGACAGTCGATGGCGCCACGTGCAGTGCTTAATCGTGCTTAATATTTCAATGTCGTCGAGTAAAAAGTTGGTAATGAAAAATCACCCTCTGATGCTATTGTAAATGACGTGTGCCATACATTGCACAGGCATGTTCCGGGGCATAGTGAAAAAAAATCTTCTTCACTCTCTTTTTTTTATCAACCGTCTCAGTTAACAAAGTAACATTGCGTAATATATTGGAGTAGGCAACGTTATCCTACTTAAAACCTATAATTTATCTTGTACCTTCAAAATATAAAGGCATTTTGAAAGGGGTGCTGATCAGATTAGATACAACGGGATTTTACCACGCGACGATAATCACGCACATGCGTGATATAGAATTCCTGCTCCTGCTTTGGAATATCCATTCTTGACCGGGCACTTCCTCCCGAACTAAGGACATAGGCAGAGACACGAGTGTGTATGCGAGGAGGGAAGTTTGAGAAAGTAACGCGTACGTAACTGTACACAATCTCTAAAAATAATCTAGCTCACTAAATAATATACGAGGGGATAATGTGCCATTGGATTGACTTCTTCCCCCATCTCTCGATCGCCACATAACCTGCTCCAACTAATTTTGGAGGCTTCTGCATTTGTTGCGGTCTCATCCTTTCAATCGGGCGAGGAGATGACTGTCAAAGGCAGATCATTCCATCATGTGAGATTCATGTGCAAAGGGGGGGGATTGATCAGGGCGCCGTTGCCCTGGAGTCGGAGAAGACGAGAGGGGGAATCTTCTTGATCAGCATGAGGATGCGACGGTATGACTTGGAAGAACATGACGAGGAAGGGGGAGGGGGATATAGGAGGGGGAAGAAGGAAAGAAGAGCGGGAAGGAGAAAGCGAAGGGGAGATATAAAAGGAGTGAGAGAGGGTTTGGGAGAGGGAGAGAGAAGAAAAGAGGGAAGGAGAGAGGGAGGGAGGGAAGAGCGAAAAGAAAGTGAGAGAGAGATGTGGAGAGAGAAAGAGGAAGAGAAGACGAGGGGGATATTTGATAATTCTATTGGATACGAGTCCTTGAGGGTCAAATAGGTGAATATGCATCCATCCATCTTTGCAATCATCTCATTCACGATCCACGGTTTCCTGGTCCTTAACGGTTCCTACAGTGCCTTTTACGGCTTGTGATATCCCTTTCTTGATGCATTCCCATTTTTATTCGACAGAAATCAGCTCTTTACCGTCCTCCATGGTTTTCTCAACAGCCGGTTGGTACTCCTACCTTTTCAACCCATTTAATGCTTCTACATTCCATTTTCCAACTCGCCGCCCCTGCCTTATCTTTTTGAAACGTACGCTACATTTCATAACAACTAAATTGTGGTCTGAGTCCGCATCCGCTCCCGGGAAGCTGTGGGAATTTATCACACTGTTCCTAAACCTGCGTATCACTAGGATATAATCTAGCTGATATCTTCCTGAGTCACCTGGCATTTTCCATGTATACCTGCGTCTTTTGTGGTGTCTAAACCAAGTGTTGGTGATGACTAAACCCTGTCTCTTGCAGAACTCAACTGCTTTCTCCCCGCGGTCATTCCTCGTGCCTAAACCGTAGTCCCCCACCTCATCACCATCACTTCCTTCGCCTACCGTCGCATTCCAATCCCCCATCACTATCAAATGTTTCCCTGCAGGAACACACGCGATCATATCTTCTAACTGATCGTATATCCTATCGACCTCTTCTTCCTTATGGTTGCTCGGTGGCATGTATACCTGAATAATGACCAAGTTCGTCGGTTCTGCTTTTATCTCTACAAAGTAATAATCAATCCGTTACCTGCTCTATGTTGACTACGCTTCTTCCTACCTCTTCATTTAATATTATGGTAACCCCTCGTTGGCTCTCGTCCCCGCCGCTGTATATTATTCTATAATTATTACTCCATTAATCCCCGCTATCTTTCCATCTCACCTCGCATAGACCTAAAATATCTATATTTCCCCTTTCCATCTCTCGCTTAACATTCTTCAATTTCCCTGTCCTCATCATTGTCCTAACATTCCACGTTCCTATTCTAACTAACATCTTCTTCTTCTGCGTCTTCTGTCCTGCTGCTGCTGATTTTCCTTTGCAAGGGTTTCGTTGGATGACGACCGCGGAGCCTTGCCTCCTCCGCTGCCGGGCACGACACACGGCCGATTGTGCCGAGCCCCGTATTTGCCAGGACTCAAAATCTCTATATTGTCCATCATATTTATCTTGGGAATGATAATTGAGATGGTTTCCCGTTGCCTTCCTCAATAGTGTTTTTAACGTGACGCCATCACTTACTGGCCGCCCCACTGGGGTCAGACGCCATTGCAGCCGCCTCACTGAGGAACAGACGCTGCGTGGACTACCTTTCGTCTGGCTCCTAACCTTCGACCTCTCTGGCATTGGTGACCCTACCAGGAGCAATTATTATTACTCCCGCCAGCAAAGCTCTAGGGGTCATCGGAACGCACAAGCCCTTCCACCACGTCAAGGTTGTAGTCCGGGGAGGGTATAAGGGTATATATATATATATATATATATATATATATATATATATAAATATATATATATATATATATATATATATATAACCATCTAGCGTCTTACTTGAAGAAGGCCTCGGAGGATGCCGAAAGCTCGAATAATTTACCTTTTAAATGCTCTATTCTATTTGTGTTCTATTGCGCCGTCCCATTCTTTAATATACATATATATATATATATATACACTACCTTGATCAAAAAGTTCCCGGAATAACCTTCGTGTGGCGCTCCCATCGTTCCGATTTGAGTTCTGTTTTTTTTGTTAAATTGGTACATCTGTTGTTGATATTCCCTTTAAATCTTAGTGTCATAACTTGACATTTGCAAAAGTTACGTAGCCAAGAGTACATCTATCTCTGTGTGTGTTGGCGATTTTTTACAATTGCAGAAATGGATTTAAATTTGCAACAACGAACTTGTATTAAATTTTGCGTAAAAAACGGATTTAGTGGCGCACGGACGTTGGAAATGTTGGAAAAGTGTTTCGGCAACGATTCTCTAAAAAAACGGTCGTTTACCAGTGGCACGAGCGGTTCAGAAGTGGTCGTGAGTCAATCGAAGATGATGAACGCAGTGGCAGACCATCGACATCGAAAGTCGGTGAAAAAATTGATAAAGTAAAAGAAATGTTGGTCAATAACCGCAAATTAACCATCAGAGAACTAGCGGAGGACTTGAACATTGCCTATGGATCCGCCCAAGACATTGTGGTTAATGATTTGGGTTTCCGTCGTGTAGCAGCAAAAGACCTCAATTTCATGCAAAAAAGAGACCGTGTTGACGTCGCAAAAGACATGATTTGCGAGGCTGAATCCGATCCCACATTCATCAAAAGGATCATTACTGGAGACGAGACGTGGGTTTATGAGTACGACACGCAATCCAGACATCAGGCAAGTGAATGGATCTCACCAAATGAGCCGAGACCAAAAAAACCACGTCGTTTTCAGTCAAAAAAGAAGGCAATGCTGACGGTTTTCATGGATTACAACGGTGTAGTGCATCATGAATTTTTGCCAGAAGGCCAGACAGTAAACAAAGAGTATTATTTGGGCGTTATGAGACGTTTGCGTGAAGCAATTCGCCGAAATAGACCAGAAATGTGGGCAGAAAACTCGTGGATTTTGCACCATGATAACGCACCGTCGCACAGTGCTATCATTATTCGTAATTTTTTGACGAAAAATGCAACAAATACCATCCAACAGCCACCGAATTCACCTGATTTGGCTCCCTGTGACTTCTTTCTGTTCAATCGAGTTAAAAAACCATTACGGGGAACGCGTTTTAGCAGCCGAGAGGAAGTAATGGAAAAATCGCAGGAAGCACTGATGGACATACCGAAAACCGAATATAAAAAATGTTTCGAGGATTAGATCAAGCGCTGGCATAAGTGTGTTGCAGTCGATGGGGATTACTTTGAAGGGGACAATATAGATTTAGATGAATAAACTTGTATTTTTAATTTTCTGAATAAATTCCGGGAAATTTTTGATCAAGGTAGTATATATATATATATAATGAAATTAAACATTTTTTAACAAATGTTTTTTAAATTTTGAAACCTGTACTTTGAAATTCGGTTTTGTCAATTGATTTCAAGCTAAGGTTCGATTCCTTAGTACCTTATGGCTAGATATTGAGTCGGGGTTTTCTTCCGACATTAAGACTACTCGTGAGACATTTTATGCGCTCACAAATGTCATGATTATAGACCCTCACCTCTCCACCGTCCGTTGTTGTGGAACCTATTACTCTGTTGCCACGTGATGCAGCTGGCGATAGAGTACACCGGCCATGTGGTTAATGTTGGAGAACAGGAGCCCGGGGATTTTTGTTGACGGGATGAATTTGATCATCAATAGAGAGTAACATGTCCTCATTTTTTTATGTTTAAACACCTATACGGGGTGTAAAATGGCGTCAAATGGTTCTGCAACCCCGAGCAAAAGATGAGGAGCAAACGGGCGTTTGCCGCCGCATTTTATCGCCCCAAATGCCTGCCGTGGAGGTTGCTGCAAAGGAACAGGTTCAATAGAAATTGAAGCATTGTTTCCATTTTGATGACTTAGAACCTCGCCTATGGACCAAATACGCAACCTTGAGTGTTTGCAGCCCCTGGTCTACCGTTGATCGTGAGCTTGCCCTTTCAGCAGAGCTGGTACTTCACGTATACTATTCCTACGTCTCTAAAGGTGTAGTGCATCGCCAGTGCGACGACATGCCCATAGGGCCCGCCAGAGAATGCGTAATGCAACAAGAGTCTTCAATGCCCGATGCCATCCTTTTGGTCGAATTGATGGACGTGCCCTGGCACCATTCACTCGCCTACTCCATATACGAGTAGGACTCGTTCGTCCTCATTTACTCGCGGAGCACAATCAATCAAAAGTGGAACCTGTACATTGAGCAAGGGAAACGTGAGTACCGCAGTGAAGGTGGAAGTCCGAAGTTTTTGTCGCTGAATCACGCGTTGAAAGAAATGTGACAACTGTTTGGAAATTACGTGTTCGAGCAATTAACAGTAATATTTGTCAATGGCGATCGGTAGATTATATCAGCATTCGGTTGGATGAGGGGCTCCCACAAGGGGGCAAATGTAGCGCCTTCTACTACTCGACCAAGTAACGTGACCCATAGAATGAGACGTTGAAAATAAGAGTCACTTGCCCAGACGGTCAGGGTTACCATGTTTCCGGAGACATGTGAACAGGATCTGGGGATTGAGAACGCTGCGCCGACGCTGCGGACAGCACCTGCCGCTCAGGCATCTTGAAATCGCGAATTTTTCACGTCGGAACCTGGGACGATGTCGGACGCACCACCCCCACAGCGGGTTGATGGATCCCCGGGACTCTATCTACGATATCTTTCGGCGGGACGGTAATACGCCTTGCACCACATCACTGCCAACATCCTCCCTATTCCCGCACCACCCTCCAAATACATTTCTCCTTCTCGCACTTGCGAACTCGGTCCACCGTGGTCCTTTTCGGAGAGCCCCGTGACGGGCCCACTTCTGGGGTCTACTCGTCTTTTAATATTAGCGGTGAAATCGCATCTCCCTAATTGTTCCAGCCCTGTAAGTTTGATGGCGAAGCAACGGCCTGGATTCCTCCAGACTGCCTAATCGTTGCACCTCGGTCAATTCACATTGAGGTTGACTGTGATTAGTGGAAGCTCTCTGGGCCAATGAGTTGAGGATCGCCCATGAAGGAATGCTAGGGAAACATGCTGAAGTTCATGGAACGGTATATAATGGGGAGGGAGGGTGGGAGGGAGCGATAGGGAGGGAAATGTGGAGAGCGGGATAGAGCGAAATGAACAGGGCGGGAAGGGGAAAGGGAGCGGGAAACGTGCGGGAGGGAGCAATGTGGGGGTAGAAATGGAGTGATCGAAAGAGAGAAGGGCTTGTTGGAAAGAGAGGGAGAGAGTGGGAGAGAGTGGGAGAGAGGGTTGGAGGCAAAGGGAGAGAAAAATGGAGTGAAAGGGAGGATAGTGAGGGAGAGTTGGGGAGTTCGCGTGGGGGAGTGGGAGGAATAAATGGGGATAGCTGCGCGGCGAGAGTAAGATGAATGGATAGGCATAGGGAGAGTTTGGGAGGGAAAGAGGAGGCAAAGAAGGAGACATAGTTAGACAAGAGGGATAGAGGGTGTGAGAGCCCGAAAGGGGAAGAGAGGGTGCATGCAAACAATACTAGTAAAACCATATTCCAGGTTATATTTTCAAACGCTCCTGAGAAATAAAAAGGAAGGTTCTCGAAGTCTGCTTGCAACTTGATTTTCCCTGCTTGGTTTGCTGGGAAATTAGTGATGATTAAGTGCACGCTTGAATGATGTAAGAGATGATGCATTAGCTATAACGGATGATAGCTCATTCCACTGACGATGTGCTGTGACTGCAAATGACTGGTTGTGTATAGTTTTTCTGTGATGAGGGATAACGAGTTTATGATTACCTCTTGTATTTAGTTTATGTACTCTATCAAGTCTATTGAAGTCACTGAAGGGATTTAATGATTAAGTATTTTATAGAGTTAGGGCAGCATGTAGAGTTTCAAGAAATTTTTCGAGATTCCAAAAACAGCCAGTTTAGTTTGTTGAAATATTCGTCCTGTGATGTGCAATTTTCAAACTGTAACTGAATCGTATGCATGAATTAATTGCCCTCGGTAGTTTTACCGACAGCTCGTTTGAAAGGTCTTGAAACGCTATGTCACCATAATCAAAGTGGGGAATAATGAGTGATGAAAATATTTGCTTTTATTTTTGATGAGATGGGCATAACCTGCTATTTCCTAAGGAAGTTGGGAGATCGGTTGACAGCTCAGCGAAATTTGAAAACTTGCGAAGACCATGAGAAATGCCCATCTATCAGGAGGCCTAAATTTGTAAAAACATTATGAAATCGTATGAGTGTGCGTTGAAGATACAAGTGGTTGAAATACAGCGATAGATTTTAGCAGTTTAGGATATCCAATCACTTGAGCTTGCTATGGTTAAAAATAGGTAGGAAGCTAATTGGTCGGTAATCTGGAGTTGCGGTTTTTGATTTTTCTGGGATTGGTCGAACTAATGCATTTTTCCCCAAGAAGAATATGTTTACTGAGATATCGAGCAGTTTAAAATATTTGTAATGTATGGAAGTATGAGAGGAGTTAATTTATGCAAAAGCTGATATTAATTCCATCCGACCCTTGGGTTGTGGATTTAATTTTTCGTAATGAGTTTCGAACCTATTGTGTTACCAGGATAAATTGAAATGTATTGGCCGGTGGTAGATTGTTATTTAGTTTATCGTTATCGTTATGTAGTTTACTTAGAGAGTATTGGTTTTTGTCAAAGTATCCAATGCATTTGATGGCAAGGTGAATTTATTGTTCAATATGTCGAGCGACTGCGAAGAGGGCAGACGTACATCTATGTTTTACCTATTCCAACAGATTTAAGTTTGCTTTCGAGGTTTTAAGCTCTTTCTTTTTTCTAGTGAGTAAAAATATTTCAGTTTTGCATTTTTTTCTCTCCTGCTTAGTATTATTCCTAAGTTTCTTATATTTATCAAAATATATTATGTTTTTTGATTTCTGAAAAGCGCGGAAAACTGTGTCGCGTGCTTCCTTGAATTTACTTGCGTCTGATGCAGGTGGTTTAGAAACACGTGTATAGTTCTTTCAGGGGCGAATAATTCCAGCAATTGGATCAGAAAAGAATTTAAAATTTCAACTTTTTCTTCGGTGTCATTTAGATATTCAATATTGCACCAGGGAAGTGATGCAAGGAATGAATTAAATCATATTTATTTATTAGATTCAAGTTACGTTTACGAATAAAGGTTTGCTTAAGCGCTGGGGTAGTCAGTGAGTAGACTATGTAGATTAAGTCATGGGAAGAGATGCCAGGTGCAGCCAGTTGACCCTGGGAAACCGCTTTTCCAGGGTAAAAAGTGATAGCTACTTCGATCCACGTTGAAAATTCTTTGATTGTATTCGATGGCGTAAGTGGAAAGATATTTAAATTATACGTATTAAAAATGTTTCGGGGATAAGTGGTATCATAGGACCTTACATTTGAATAAAAATTGGCATTGAACTACCTTGTGATTATGAAATGTTCATACTTAGAGCCATATTTCGACATTACTTCATTCAAATCAGACAGGCGAGCGATTTTTGGAGGCCTGTAACAAACGCCCATGCAGAAGTTTTTGGAATAAAAGTTATTTCCAATAGCATCTATTCAGGCCCTCTGGAGTGATTGGGTTCGGTAACACTAAATAACTTCTATTCTAAATTTCTTCTGATAAATTATCCAACTCCCCCTCCACCTTTTCCAAGGAGATTGTTACGTATTAATTTATGATTGGATATCTTTAAGGAATCGGTTAAATCGTATGCTTTTTACAGGTTTCGGCTAGTACAATGATATGCAAGTTATTGTTAGAAAGCATGGAGAATAATTGGTGAAAATGAGCAGGAGGGCCTTGAATGTGCGGCTGAATCATTTTTCAAGAACGCGGGAATGATTTACGCTGGAGTGCAAGACGCTCCGAAGTGCTGCGTGGACTACTTTGAGCATAAGCGCGATGAGTTTGAGTGTTTTGGGAGAAATGTGACATTGGAATACATGGCAGAAGCGAGAAGGGACTCGAGAAGTGACGTCGAGATTGGTACCTGAGCGAGCGACATGGAGAGTGAGAGGTAGAGGGAGTGCGAGAGGGAGAGCGAGCGCCACAGATGAAAGGAAATGATCAAAAGAAGGGGGAAGTAGAGAAGGGGTGGGCGAAGAAAAAATTAGTGACTTTAAGGTAGATGGGGCAGAAAGAAGGGGCTGGCCCTCCAAAGGTGTACGATCAACCCGAGGGTTATGTTAGTTTAATGACCAGCAGTTTTTGAAGCATTCCGTAAAAATGCCTCCTGTCTTCAACTGAATACCAATGTCTGATACCCAGTTGACACAATTCTTTTACCTTGACGAATACGTTTTGGGGAGATTTGTCTGCTACGCTGTGTAATTGATTTCTCAATATGTTGGCCGTTGCTCGATACTTTGCTTGATATTCAGGCTTAGTCAGATTCTATTGTCCATTAAGTTTAATGATGAATATTGTTGTCGGCCAATCGTCATTAAGTAGCAACAAATTTTGTGATCAAGTGAAACAATTAAATATTTTTTAGATCAATTGTCGAAGTATTCGCATAAATTTGAGGATCAGTGAGCTGGTTGGTGTTTGATTGAATTAATTTGGAGGGGAACCTATTTATACGCAATTCTCAGCACTAGGTAGATCATCGATGCAACATGGATCAAGACAAGGTTTATGAAATTTTTAACACAGCCTACCTCCCAAATGACTTGACTTGACGGCTGATGAGTTCAGTGTTCAAGATCTAAGACAATTTCATTTTCAGTACAAAATGTCAGCTTTATCAAGGCAATTTTTGCAATTTATGTAGAACGTATGCATAAAGACCTGAGTTATGTTCTTGGTAGTCAGCTTGCGCAAAGCCGCTGACAGTTCTGTTCTAGACCAAATTGATTTTTTCTTTTCGGTCCGTAGTTTCTTAATGAAAGGTGATATCAGCAGCAAATGTTTCTCCAGAATATTTTTGTGGAATCTGGTGTGGTTCTCCAAAGACTTTGGATCTTTGGACTATAATTCACCGTGAATAATCGAAAATAATCTTAAGTAATATCAGATAAAATATTCTAGTGAACCGTTTGGAATATTTATCCAGCATGGATCTGTTGTATTTTCGAAACTCCATTATATGCTGAAAATGCTTAGGACGTTTCTTTCCTAAGTTCTTCCAATCATCCTCCTCCTACGCCATGGCCTTCTTGCCTTCACTCTTCGTTCTATTATGTTTGCTTCTGAAGGCACCAAGAGCAGCAGCGGATAAACGCTTTCTTCTTAAAACCTGCATCGCAGCTTCCGTCTTGACTTCCTTTCCATTTATAATCTAATTTTTAAAATCAGCCCTCTGCTACGGTCTTAAAAACTCTTGTTATTCCGGAGTCGTCTATAAGTCAGCTAACAACCAAAGTCCTTCGCAGAACACAATCTAGGCATGGTAGAATTCTCATCTCTCTCCAATACTTCGGAACTAAATTCCGTCGCTCAGTGTGAACCGGCAGATACCCGCAAAAGAAAATCACCAGGTAGCAGCGAGTCGTAAGTATGAGATATAGCTAGGTTGATATTAACGAAAAAACCAACGGGAAGCCGGCTTAAGATTCAGAAGCTCGACTATGCAGGTGGGGAGTGGCCTATGTGAAATGTAGAATTGGGAAGAGGAGGCTATATCGCTGGTCCTTTGGTCCCAGGAATTTTGAGACTATTAGTACAGTTAATGAGGGGGATGGGGGCGGGGGGCATTGGAGAAAGTAGCCTTCGTTTTTCGTGGGAGAGGACGTAGGGACATATTCATCATTAATCGTCGCTGGCCTCCCTTATCAAGAAACTTTCCCGGCGAGGTCATCCATCGCCGCCGCCGCTTCCCACCACCTCGGTCCGCGCTCTCATCCAAGAGCGGAGGTCTGCCCTCTGGAAGCCGCGTGGGAGGGGTCAGCCTGCGTGAATCGGCGGACGTATGTAGTCGTTGGTGCCATCGCTAGTGTATTGTGTCGAGTGTCAATGACCCACTTAAGGAAAACATCGTCATGTTGTGTGAATATAGTCATTCAGTCGTGCTGTGCACGTGGTGTTATGGATTGCCTCCCTATACCCAATCCCTCCCGACGTGAGCCTCCCCTGGCGGAGTGACTGGCTTGGTTTTCACTAACTCGCAACCCAGGCGCCCTGCTTCCCAGGGCTGCGTGTCTGTTGGCGCGCTCCCCCGAATCCTGGGCCGCGAAGAAAGCGGGATTGGAAACCTTTTCCTGTCCACTTTCAAACCACGGGTTTACGCGCGTGGATTTAGTGTTAGTGGATTTTATATTTCCGTTGAAAGAATCATACATCCGAGTAGTAGTAGTAGTATTTAGGGGAGGCGACCGACAGCTGAGGTCATTTGCGCCATAGGGGATGGACAGGAAAGGAGGAAGGGTAGAGAGAAATCCAGCGTCGGTATTAGCCTACTCTTTACGAAAGGAGCCAAGGGGTCCGCAGCTTAACGTCCCATCCGACGGACGGCGTTCTCACTCAAAGTGCCCTCCATAAAGCACATCAAGTAGGGATCGAGATACCTCGGAAAAATATTCAACACCGCCGGGATTTGAACCCGGGCCCTCTGGGTGGGAATCCAGTACGTTAGCCCCCGCACCATCTCGATCCCCGCTTACATTCGGACGAGGTTGTTAGGCACACATAATTGATGGCATTACAATGGTGAAGCTCCAAGACACGAAGCACATTGAGACTCCTCGACAGATTCCTCTCCGTTGTTTAATCAATTTCACGGCTACAGACTCAAATACATAGAAGTCTATGCTGATGAAATGAGGATAATTATCCATTTTTCCACGGATATTAAATGTAGTCAAGACCCGTTTCTATGCATGGGCGTCATCCTTAAATCCTCCCAGGAAGCACTTGACGCCCATTCGTTGGACCTAAACAAAAAAAACGAAATAAAACATCAGTGGAAGAAGTACTTCATTTTAGCCTTCTTGCTGTTTTTAATTGGGGAACTCCGGCGGGTAAACAATGGAGCGATTACATTGAGAACAAATGAATTACTAGGGTTACAGTTGAAAAGGAAATATCATTAAAATTCTATTTTATTAAAAAAGGAAGTTATTTGAAATGCGATTTATTTATTTCGTATTCAATGTTTTTAATGCATTAAATTCAGTGCAGTCTTCGACGCCGCGGAATGAGTCACACATTTTGTAACTTTCTATTTCCTCTCCAGATGAACTCAAAATAAGTTAAGTTTTTGTCTCTGTTTTCGATTGTCATGTTATGGTCTCCGATTGCCCGCGACCAATCAAAAGAAATTTTATTCATGAAGTTAGGAGAGAAATGCTGACTGATATGGTAAGTTCCGACAAGCTTTAATTCGTTTATGTTATCCTTCGTGAATCCTATATCTAAGGCCGTTGGATATTGGAAGTTTCGAAGCCTTGGATATAAAACGTCATTATTGCATTCCAAAAATAATAACTCAAAGTACAAAGATCCCTTTTCTAAAAAAACACAAATGATCTCGTTTGAAGGGATTTGGATTGGAATGCCATTGGGTACATGCACTCATACAGCAGGGATTCATATAGCGTGGAGATGAGAAAAGAATAAGTTTCTTTGACCAAGTCATGGAATTTGCGCCGTGGACACGAAGCGTATTCCTTTCCTTTCGAACAAAAAGAAACATTTCACTACTTATTGTTGAGTCAATGCAGGACTTCAGCATGTGGTACCAGTTATTTATCAAATAAATCTTGGATATTTTGAACGGGTGAAAGTAGAAAATCATTGCTAACAATGAAGATCTGATGGTTCTAAAGGTCAGTGGGAGAATGTCAGAGGCCCGTGGGGAGTGTGGGGGAGGGAAGGGTTGGTGTCGCTATTTACGTCTTTATAGTGCACGCTTCAAAACGGGAACTGCTGGTGCATATGCAGACTCCTTGTCCACCAGGTGGTTAGCCCTTCGCAGTGCGCCAAACGCTTACGGATGCACTTACGCCCTTTCCAGCCATCCGCTGTCAAATTTAGACACGTACTTCGCCCTGAAACATTGATTATTATTATTATGTCTAAGTTATTTAGAATATTATAAATATATAACTGTCTCTTAAAAGCATAAGCAACTTTCATTTTCTGCTTCATTTGAATAAATAATTCCAGTGACATAAATTTTCCATTCATATTACAATGGTGAGATCATTCATGGAGTAGTACTCCGATGAAATGAGAGGAAAAAATGAACCCTGAGAACATATACGAATTTGTTTTACAGATATTACTTCAAATTTACTTTTAGACGTATTGAATTTTACCAATAATCTCGTGACCCATATATAATTTTCTCACACCGATTTCCCATGGAATATTTAAAAATTTGAGCTCTCAGAACCTACGTGAATAATTCCGACGCCGGGCACACTCCAGATTCCTTCCCAACCTACCCGAATACCACATTTGCCCTTGCAAGTCGCTCATCAGTAGTTACGCCAGAGGCCTCAAAAAGTCTCAAGACCCCCAAGAAAGTCATGGAGGTATTTTCAACAAAAAGTACTCCAAACTTCAGGTCAAACTACTGTACGTGAAATGTGGTTCGGTATTCCCATTTTATCACTTACCCATTCATCTCAAAATATTTGTACGCATGAGGCCCAGTTTCCCAAACAAGTGGTCCAGGTAATTAACGTTTTCTTAGCAATTCTTGTACTTACAAGTAATTCATGCTGTCTCACTGTGGGTCTGATTGAAAGAGCTTGTGCCTTCTAGGCGTCAAAGAATGGCCCCAAGGGAGGCGGTACATCGGAGAGGTAGTCGAATGCGCAAAGGAGACCTTATTCCGGCATTTGAGAGATTTTTCGTAAGGAGGCCGTCGTTTCGAGGCTATTTGGTTGATGATCCTAGTCAAGGCGAATGAGTTCTTTGAAATTGTTGCATAATAATGGCATTCGTGGAACCGTCAGCAAGATCTTCTTTCGTGGACGATGGAAGATTATAAGCATACGTGAATTATAAAACGGTACGAATCATACTTATTGCTGGAAGGCAGTAGTAACAATAAATGGCTACGTGTTTAGAACTGAAGTAATGAACACGGGTGGGCAAAATTCAAGTATTGAGTGGCTCTCTATAGGCTTTGCCGAAGCGGTGAGCTCAAATCTTGAGTGATTCTTCGGTAAAACTCGACTAAAAACCAGGGAAGGGATGGGATACGACCTTCATGGTATCATAATTTTATTTTAAACCGCAGATAGCATTATGAAGGAAGCCGAGTAATGTGCCGTGAATTTGTGTCCTTTGGAAGGCGTAAAGCGAGGTGCTCCTGCTCCCACCTAAAAGATTGAGCCTCGCGTTAGACCTCAACGGTGAGTGTAGCTGATGAATCGTGGATTGAATTTTGTTTTTCCAATAAATATAACAAAAGATTACGAACAAGAACAGTCTAGCTACATGCTATTGAATTCAATAGTGAGAAATACTCAATGAGCATGATGACAACTTATCAAATATATTTATATAATTAAATCAAATCATGAAATTAACTCCGATTATGCACACACACTCAATTTTTAAAAATAATGAATAATTTACATAAAATATTACTTTTATATGCGTGCATTTTTAACTTGTAAATCGAATTTTTCTGAATTACAGATAATACGTGCAATTTAAAACGATGGGGAAATATTTTAAAGGTAGCATTGAATAATAAAATAATTGAATAAATTATAAGGACTTATTGTAACCGTTAATTTTTCCCAGGGAGAACGGAAAAACATGAAACCTGATGCTAGATTCGACCTCATATCGACAAACAAAGAACTTACACGACGTCATACCAACTCGGTCGGGAAAGATATGAACCCAAAGACTGCGCATCTTCATGAGTGAATGAATGAGAGCAAGGGGAAGAGAGAGGCGGAGAGAGAATCGCCTCCCACGGACGGACTCTTATAGCTCCGCCGAGAACAGCCAGACTCCCACTCATTCCGGCCGCGATGCGGAAACGATGTTCGCGCCCATTTCACCCTGAACAATTAGCAGGCGCTGAAATCCACGGTTCTTCTTCGGGGCTCAACGAAACGCTCATGGTTTAATTTAGTCAGTTACCGTTGTAATAAATTACGGATTACATTGAAATCATTATCCCACGCATGATATTCGAGTATAAATTTTCTCTAAAACCGTGTAAGGAACCATTGTTGTAGCGATGGAATTTTACTTCAAGTCCTCCGACACAAGTATAATCCTCATAATTTCAATGAAAGAGTGCCATTTCGAATGAATACTCAGCACCATTCCTCCTCTTTCGATATTTTAGTATCAAAAAGGTGCGATATAAACGTTCACTTTAAATCAATATTTGTTTAGTTATCGATCGGCAGCAAAAGTTTCCTGGGAAATATCATTTCTTTCTAAGAAACAAAAATGACTAACTGTGCATAATATTAATGCCTAAATGATTGCAACTGAATATGCTATATAACTTGCAAATTAAATATAGGGGCAAGTTTCAATCGCAGATGCGGGGAAAATATTTATTGCATGAAGTGAATAGTATTTAAAATATTTTTTCCTCATGCATCTGTGATCATTTAGATAACTTGTTGTTGACTAGCTTTTTGCTACCATCGCATAGCGCTCGACGATGGTCACCTGCCTTGGAGTCACTCACTGGCATACATATACAAGCTAAACGCTTCGATCGGAATTTCAGAATTGCTCAAAAGAAAGTTACTGCCCGTATAACTGATCCTCAATGCGTCATACTGCAACTCGAGAACATTTAAATCTTCATGAAGTTCAGAGAGCATGACACTGGAAGAGGAGTTTCAATTTATACACAAAATTAAAATGAAATTTAATATCAATTCATAAATGTTTCAGGCCCCTCCCCGGACTACAACCTTGACGTGGTAGAAGGGCTTGTGCGTTCCGATGACCCCTAGAGCTGTGCTGGCGGGAGTAATAATAATTGCTCCTGGTAGGGTCACCCATGCCAGATAGGTCGAAGGTTAGGAGCCAGACGAAAGGCAGTCCACGCAGCGTCTGTTCCTCAGTGAGGCGTCTACAATGGCGTCTGACCCCAGTGGGGCGGCCAGTAAGTGATGGTGTCACGTTAAAAACACTATTGCGGAAGGCAACGGGAAACCACCTCAATTATCATTCCCAAGATAAATATGATGGAAAATACAGAGATTTTGAGTCCTGGCAACTACGAGGCTCAGTCCAATCGGCCGTGTCGTGCCCGGCAGCGGGGGAGGCAAGGCTTCCGCGGTCGTCATCCAACGAAACCCTTGCAAGGGAAAACCGGCGGCAGCAGGACAGAAGACGCAGGAGAAGAAGACCAAATTAGTTAGAATAGGAAAGTGGAATGTTAGGACAATGATGATGAAAGGGAAATTGGAGAATGTTAAGCGAGAGATGGAAAGGGGAATTAGAGATATTTTAGGTCTATGCGAGGTGAGATGGAAGGATAGCGGGGATTACTGGAGTGATAGTTATAGAATAATATACAGCGGCGGGAACGAGAGCCAACGAGGGGTTGCCATAGTATTAAATGAATGGGTAGGGAGAAGCGAAGTCAACATAGAGCAGGTAACGGATAGAATACTACTAGTAGAGATAAAAGCAGAACCGACGAACTTGGTCATTATTCAGGTATACATGCCACCGAGCAACCATGAAGAGGAAGAGGTGGATAGGATATACGATCAATTAGAGGACATAACCGCGTGTGTTCCCGCAGAAAAACATTTGATAGTGATGGGGGATTGGAATACGACAGTAGGCGAAGGAAGAGAAAGTGATGTGGTGGGGGACTATGGTTTTGGCACGAGGAATGGCCGCAGGGAGAAAGCAGTTGAGTTCTGCAGGAGACAGGGGTTAGTCATCACCAACACTTGGTTTAGACACCACAAAAAACGCAGGTATACATGGAAAATGCCAGGTGAGTCAGAAAGGTATCAGTTAGATTATGTTTATTCTGGTTAGGCACAGGTTTAGGAACAGTGTGATAAATTCCCACAGCTTCCCGGGAGCGGATGTGGCCTCTGACTACAATTTAGTTGTCATGGAATGTAGCGTCCGTTTCAAAAAGATAAGGCAGGGGCGGCGGGTTAGAAAATGGAATGTAGAAGCATTAAATGGTTTGAAAAGGAAGGAGTAAAAACAGGCGGTAGAGGAAATCATGGAGGATGGTAAAGAGCCAAGTACGATCGAAGAAAAATGGGTAAGTATCAAGAAAGGGTTATCGAAAGCCGCAAAAGACACTATTGGAACCCTTAATGCGAAAAGGACTAGGAAACCATGGATCATGGACGATATGATAACAAAGATGGATGAGCGGAGAAAATGGAAGAACGTAAATAGGGAGTTAGGCAAAATGAAGTACAAAGAATTGAACAATAAATTGAGGCGGGCAACAAATAAAGCAAAAGAAGCATGGTGGAAGACGCAGTGCGAGGATGTGGAAAGTCTACAGAGGAAGAGTGAAATTGGTGCGCTGTACAGCAAAGTTAAATATTTATCGGGAAGTAAGAAAGGGAGATCTATGCTAACAGTTAGAGATAAGGCGGGTAAGGTAATAGTTGACACAGGAGAGATACAAGAAAGGTGGAAGGAATATATAGAAGAACTATATACTAAAAAACTTTGACCAACAAAGTTAGGCATAGAAAAGGAACTAGACGTAGAGAAAAATAGCTTAGGTCCAGGCATACTCGACGATGAGATAGAGAGAGCATCAACGGAGATGACGCTAAATAAGGCCGTGTAGGTGGATAATATTCCCACGGAACTATTGAAATGTTTAGGTAAATGTGGGAGGAAGAGGCTATATGGGCTGATCTGTAGTATCTATGAGGAAGGAATCTGGTCGGAATACTGTGAGATCAGTGTTAGTTCCTATTCCGAAAAAGGTAAAGGTTACATCATGTGAGGATTACAGGGCTATAACTTTGATATCACACGCAACTAAAGTCGTTCTAAGGATCATAAACAAAAGGATAGAGAGTAGGGCAAATGATTACTTAGGGGATGATCAGTTTGGGTTTAGGAAGGGGAGAGGTACGCGTGATGCCATTGCAGTAATGAGATTATTAGTCGAGAGGAATATAGAACACAACCAGGATGTATTTGCCTGTTTCGTAGATTTCGAAAAAGTGTTTGATAGAGTGAATTGGGGAAAACTAATGAGTATATTGCAGAAAATAGGAATAGATTGGAGGGAAAGGAGGCTAATCCGTAACCTGTGCATGTCTCACACTGCTCAGGTACGAGTGGGGAACGGGGAGTCCGGATGGGCGGTGTTAGGAAGAGGTGCAAGGCAGGGTTGCCCATTAACACCGTTGCTGTTCTACCGGTATGAAGAGGAAATGATTAAAGAGGCATGGGAAGAACTGGAGGTAGGAATGAAAGTGGGCGGGGAATTCGTAAAATCAGTTAGGTTTGCTGATGATAAAGCTTTAGTTTGTCAGTCAGCCAAGGGGTGGCAAGCATTGCTTAGTGAATTGGAAATTTAGTGCGACAGGTGTGGGATGAGAATGAATATTAAAAAAACAAAGGTTATGCGATTTTCTAGAAAGAAAAAGGCTAAGCTAAACATTAAAATAGAAAGGCAAAAACTAGAGCAGGTAGAACAGTATACGTATCTCGGAAGTGTTTTGGACCAACACGGTCAAAGTAGTAGGTACGTTAGGAGAAGAATAGCGCTAGGCAAAGAGGCTTCCACAAGGAAAAGGGATGTGATGACAGGGATGTTAAGTAAGGATGTTAAGAAAAGACTCGTAAAAACTTTGATATGGAGCGTAGCTATGTACGGTGCGGAAACGTGGTCATTGATGCAGGAGGATAGACGTAGACTGGAGGATTTTGAAATGTGGTTATGGAGAAGAATGTAGAAGGTGAAATTGACAGAATGCAAATGAGGAAGTACTTGGTATGGTAGGCGAGGAGAGGGGTTTTTTTGGGAGAAATCCTATGGAGGCAGGGGAAATGGATGAAGGATGCATTGAGCAGCAATGGGATGTTGAAGACTGTAATAGAGGGGAGAATGTTAAGCAAACGAATAAGGGGAAGGAACAGGATAGGGATGTTGGGCGGGATGAAGGGAGGAAGAAAGTACTCGGAGCTGAAGAGGGAGCTGATGTAAAGTAGGATGTTGTGTTTTGCTAGGGGTCACAAATTGTTAAATTAGTTATTTTGTCCATCCAAAATCCCACCTTAACCGGTAGATTACCTAATAATAATAACATATATATATATATATATATATATATATATATATATATATATATATATATATATATATATATAGTGCCTTGCCCGGGAACCCGGGATCCTCCGGTAAATAGCTAAACGCTCTACCCCCTGGACTACCGCACCCAATTAAATATATATATATATGTATATATATATATATATATATATATATATATATATATATATATATATACATATATTTCACCGCATAAACATAATTTTAACGACACTATATCCGGCGAAAATATATCATGTAGCTTTTATTTTCGGTGAAAGGGAGAAAATAAAGTGATCTTGTAAATTATATTGCTTGAGATTTTTTTATGCCCTCCCAAACAAAATTATCATTCCAAGAGTGAATATGCTAGTCAGAGTCAATGAAAACCTTGAGGCTTTTATGTTTTTTTAATTTCGTCATCTCTTGAACATAATTTTTTCTCCATTTTATTATTTTCATATGTACTCTCTATAGTGAGCACAAGAAATATTCCAGGACTTTGAAAGTTCACGATCACTCTAGCAATACGATGGTTTTAGCTGCTGTTGAATTCAGTGGTGCCAATAATTTGTTTGCTTGACCTTCCGAAGCTGAGTCAGTTAGAGAAGTAATACTGTTTAGGAACTGTCTAGTTCGCATGTAAACATTTTGGAGTGACAGTGATGAATCACCAACTTTCATTCATCTATGAATTTAAATGCTTCTCCGCTTGATTTCTCATCACGCAAATGAGAGGATGCTGTTACTCTGTGGTGCATGTTTCCAATGCAGCTAATATGTTTATACCATTGTTGCACCTTTTTGTTGGTTTCTGGCATAATGCTGCTAACTGCGGGAAACTCATAAAAACCATGGCGATTAGTATTGCCAACTAACAGGACAATGGCTCTACAATTTTCAATTTTAATGCACTTGCAAGGATTTAGTTTGATTCACCCTCTTATGTAAATCTCAAAAGTAGGCAATGATTAAATTGGATTTTAATTAATTTTTTCGGCTAAAATAAGGCTGGGAGAAGTTTAGGATTATTAGGGCTGCAAAATGGAGTTTTGTGTGATATAACATTTCTATAGCTGTTATCATGTTTATGTGCATATATGTGAAAGTTTCAAAGCAATAACATTTCACGTACACTACGTAAAACTCTCATTTTGATATCTTTTACCGGGTAAATTCTCTACCCTGCACTAAGGTGTCCACAAAAAGCATGCATACGTAGCAGAATTACATTTTTCGGATACTTACCAGGCACCTCCGACGAATGGATGCTCAATCAAGCAAAAAGGTGAACTCATTCCTTGTGCTAGTTTAGCGAACGCAGGGCAACAAGGAGTGTTTTAAGGTTTATGTATTTTCAAGGGGTGAATTCAGTTACGTTTTAGTGCGGACGTAACACTAGTGGCCGACTTGTATTTCTGAAATCAAATTCATAAGGTATATGACATAAGTATTTAACGCCAACTGTGGTGTTCAAAAGTATGACTTGATTCAATTAAAATGAACAGGAAATTTGTGTTAAGTATTGCTAAGACTACATTATATGTTAAAATAGCGAGAAATGTATATAGCTGATGCATTATAATAATCTACTAGAGCATCATTTTCGACAAAAATAGGCGTAAATGTTTGGGGAGCATGGTGGTAAGAATTCCGTTGACGAAAGAAGCGTTTTCAAAGAGAAGGGAATTAAGGACCAAGGGTTCGAAATGAAGACAGTAAATTGGCTTATGTGGAATGGCTCGTTCACCCTGCGATCTTTACTTGAAAGGGCGAAATTAAAAAGTTTTCTGCATGACAGAGAGTCAGTCCGTCCATTGTACCTTCGAAGAAGCTCTTGAAATGGGAGGAAGTGCTCATAAAACGTGATGGGAGGGAGGTTGTGATGAAAAATGAAGAATGCGGCCAAGAGAGAGGATAAGTGAGGGAAAGAGGGCGTCGATGGAAAAATACGTTGTGAGCAGTATGAGAGGGCCTAGGGAGCCTGAAGTGACCTTGCAGGAAATAATGCACTGAAATCGTGTATGTATTATATAAATAAGAATATTTATGTTGCACAGATGGGCTTTTATGAGCCCACAACTGACGTTGTTCACTTCCTCTTTCCGAATGACGATCACCTCTAGAATTAATAGCAAATGAAAAAGTACTGAAATGCAGGAGGCTTTCTAGTTGTGAGATACTATATCTATTTTGAGGGTTAAAAATTTTTCTACTATAATTGAGCTTAGCAAAGTTGAATGGAAAATTATATTTTAGTGGATTTTCAACGCTAGAGTGACACATTCACATTTTTGCAAGCATAGTAAAGTTTCAGGCTGCTAGACTTCCCAGTTTTACAGGTTGGATTCGGGTAATCAATTAAAAAAAAATATTTTGATAAAGTTTCCTTTCCAAGATACTATATATCATTTTTATCGCCATAATTTGTTCTAAGGCTTCGCAGACGTGAACAAAATTGCGCTAAGTAAATCCTATCAGAATTACTAGTAATTTTTCCGTGATTAATATTTTGTACAAGTCCTATTTAGCATATAAAGCATATAATAGGGTATTGAATGAGTCAAAATAACTTAAGTACAGGTATGAAACTTATGGAAGATAGACTTTACTGATTATCCGTGTCCCCATTACAAGATGCGAAGTTGATTAAAAGTGTTAATTTTTTAACAAGTTATCACACAGATTAGAGATTGACTGAATGTATGCCAGAAATGTGAGGACTGCTAATTCCAAGTAGATTAGTATTGAATTAATAAACTGCCGACGGACGGACGGAATTCTCATTTTAAGTGCTCTCCACAAAGCACTTAAAGTAGGGATCGGGAAACGCAAAAAATCTGGCCTCCACCGGGATTGGAACCCGAATCCTCAGTGTCGAGATAGTTTGTATTCGAAGATATTTATAACAATATTTATTTTTAAACATAATATTTCATAATTAAATGCACTATAAATACGAAGACGCAAATTAATAAGACACTCACAGAAATATTTTAAGTTCCGGCAGTCGTAATCGGACTAAGAAGAATAAAAGATTAACTCTTTACATTGAATCATAAATTTTTTGACCTTTTGGTTAAGTCAAATTACATTCCAAATAATTGCATTGCATTTGTGACAATTTTTAATTGAATTATATAATGATATCATAATTATTAATATAAACTGTACATCTTTTCACCACCAATACTACCTCCTCCAACGAGGTTACCCAAGATTCCTCCTTCATAAAAAATCCGCCAACACCCCTACTCACCCAAGACTTCCTCCACCCCCTCTATCTATCCTCATCAGCTACTACTCTTGGATACATTCTCTTTGCTCCATTATTCAGAACTTTTCTCCCGTAAATAAACCACGATCCCACCGCTTACATCTTCCCTATTCCTCCATCCTTTACCTATAGACGCCCTACTAAATTTTCCGAACAGCTCAAATCCACTACACATCTCCCTATATCCGCCAACCTCCGAAATCCGCATCTGCATGCGATAGGGTCATGTATCGTACATGCTAACTCCTAAATAACCTTTCCCCAGCCACAATTACAATTTTGTTACCTAAATGGTGTATTCCGAAAGTAATGCAATTATATCTTCGAGCCACTCCTATTGTTCGGTGTAAGATCAAATTACTTGGAGTAGATGGGGGGACTCTAAGCTTTGCCGAAAACAAACCTCAGTGTTCTTTAAGCTGTAGAAGCGGCAGGACGGAAGTTATTGTAAACCTCTGCCCGCCGACCATGTCACGTAAAAATGGAATCGAAGATCGAGCGCCGTCACGCGATCGCTTATTTTTGTGCTAAACTGAAAAAATCTGTAGAGGAGACTAACAAAATGATTCGTAAGGCTTACTCTGCCCTCTCCTACTCACAAATTTCGAGAGGTGGTTAAAGGCTTTTAAGGAGGGCCGGGAAGAGGTTCACGACGAACAACGCCCTGGGCGGCCGTCAACCAGCAAAAGTGGCAACAACGTGGCTCGTGTTCATTGTCAATTGTTGGACTCTGAGCGTCGATTGAGAACCAAGATGGTTGCCAATGAACTGAACTTGTAGTGAACTGTTGGTTTTCGCATTGTTACTGAAGATTTAGCGATGAGGAAAGTGTGCGCCAAGATCGTGCCCAAGGTGTCGTCAGACGACCAAAAGACCAACCGAGCGGAAATTTCAACTGAACTCTGGCAACGTATTGGAAATGAACCTGATCATTTGGACGTCATCATAGGTTCTGTAAACACCAGGTGCCAACGCTGCCTCATTCCCCCTATAGTCCTGACGTCGCCCCAGCAGACTTCTTTTTATTCCCTCGGTTTAAGGCAGCCCTTAAAGGAACCCGTTTTTCGTCCATAGAAGAGATCCCATCAGCCGTGACAAAGACCTTGTGAGAGGTCCCCGAAGACGCCTTCCAAAGCGCGTACCGTTCATGGCGGAGTCGTTGGGAAAAATATGTAGAGGCCCAAGGATTTGAAGCCCAGTCCTATGAAGAATTTTAAGTGTTTGTGAAATCTGTTCAATGATTTACCTAAAAAATTATTGTATTACTTACGGACGCACTCTGTGTATGGTAAAATCTAACTTACTTTTACCTAATTTCAGTGATAACCCACATTTCGCTTCAACCTACCGACACACTTATCAAACTATTGACCCTTCAGCACATTTAATATGAATTGTTGGAGGATCACACTCCATCACACAAATCTCATCGTTATTCATTGTGGTACATTTCCCTCAAAACGTTTTCTCCTTCTCCTCTTTTAAAGGCCTGGCCAAATCCTTGCCTCTCACAGCCGAAGTCGGCCACCTCTCCCATTTCCCACTCAACTGGCTTCTCACTCCTTCCTTTCCTTCCGCATTGCGAACACTTAAACACTCATGTGGTTTTCTTTTAAATTGCAAACTGTTTTTCATCACTATCGTCTTATACTCGTGTTGCTTTTAGTGGATGTCGAAATGAACGATATGGTCTAAGCGATCATTATATATATAACTAAATAATATATATATATATATATATATATATATATATATATATATATATATGTGTAGTCAACATAGAGCAGGTAACGGATAGAATACTACTAGTGGAGATAAAAGCAGAACCGACGAACTTAGTTATTATTCAGGTATACATGCCACCGAGCAACCATAAGGAAGAAGAGGTCGATAAGATATACGATCAGTTAGAGGACATGATCGCGTGTGTTCCAGCAGGGAAACATTTGATAGTGATGGGGGACATGAATGCGACGGTAGGCGAAGGAAGAGATGGTGATGAGGTGGGCGACTACGGTTTAGGCACGAGGAATGACCGCGGGGAGAAAGCAGTTGAGTTCTGCAGGAGACAGGGGTTAGTCACCAACACTTGGTTTAGACACCACAAAAGACGCAGGTATACATGGAAAATGCCAGGTGACTCAGGAAGATATCAGCTAGATTATATCCTGGTTAGACACAGGTTTAGGAATAGTGTGATAAATTCCCACAGCTTTCCGGGAGCGGATGCGGACTCAGACCACAATTTAGTTGTTATGAAATGTAGCGTACGTTTCAAAAAGATAAGGCAGGGGCGGCGAGTTAGAAAATGGAATGTAGAAGCATTAAATGGGTTGAAAAGGAAGGAATACAAATGGGCGATAGAGAAAATAATGGAGGATGGTAAAGGGCTTATTACTATCGAAGAAAAATGGGAAATGATCAAAAAAGGGTTGCCTAAAGCCGCAAAAGACACTATTGGAACCGTTAACGCTAAAAGGACTAGGAAACCATGGATCACGGATGAGATGATTACAAAGATGGATGAGCGGCGAAAATGGAAGAATATAAATACAGAATTAGGCAAAATGAAGTACAAAGAATTGAACAATAAATTGAGGCGGGCAACAAATAAGGCAAAAGACGCATGGTGGAAGACGCAGTGCGAGGATATGGAAAGTCTCCAGAGGAAGGGCGAAATCGGTGCGCTGTACAGCAAAGTTAAATCGTTATCGGGAAGTAAGAAAGGAAGAGCTATGCTAATAGTTAGAGATAAAGCGGGTAAGGTAATAGTTGACGCAGGAAAGATCCAAGAGAGATGGAAGGAGTATATAGAAGAACTGTATAGTAAAGAACTCAGACCAACACAGTTAGACATTGAAAAAGAAAATGACGTAGAGGAAGACAGCTTAGGTCCAGGCATACTAGACAATGAGATAGAAAGGGCATAAAGGGAGATGAAACTAAATAAGGCCGTGGGGGTAGATAACATTCCCGTGGAACTTTTAAAATGCTTAGGAAAATGTGGGAGGAAGAGGCTATATGGGCTGATCCGTAGCATTTATGAGGAGGGAATCTGGCCGGAAGACTTTGTGAGAGCAGTTTTAGTTCCGATTCCGAAAAAGATAAAGGCCACGTCATGTGAGGACTATAGGACAATTAGTTTGATATCCCACGCAGCTAAAGTTGTTCTCAGGATCATAAACAAACGGATAGAGAGTAGGGCAAATGATTACTTAGGGGATGATCAGTTTGGGTTTAGGAAGGGGAGAGGTACGCGTGATGCCATTGCAGTAATGAGATTATTAATCGAGAGGA
Source organism: Hetaerina americana (assembly GCF_022747635.1). NCBI lineage: Eukaryota > Metazoa > Arthropoda > Insecta > Odonata > Calopterygidae > Hetaerina > Hetaerina americana. The sequence goes on along the minus strand of NW_027286797.1, from coordinate 3,840,220 downwards.
ATATAGAACAGAACCAGGAGGTATTTGCCTGTTTCGTAGATTTCGAAAAAGCGTTTGATAGAGTGAATTGGGAAAAACTAATGAGTATATTGCAGAAAATAGGAATAGATTGGAGGGAAAGGAGGCTAATCCGCAACCTGTACATGTCTCAGACTGCTCAGGCGCGGGTGGGAAACAGGGAGTCAGGATGGGCAGTGTTAGGAAGGGGTGTAAGGCAGGGTTGCCCATTATCACCGTTGCTGTTCAACCTGTATGCAGAGGAAATGATCAAAGAGGCATGGGAAGAACTCGAGGTAGGAATGAAAGTGGGCGGGGGATTCGTAAAATCAGTTAGGTTTGCTGATGACCAAGCTTTAGTTTGTCAGTCAGCCAAGGGGCTGCAAGCATTGCTTAGTGAATTGGAAATTCAGTGCGACAGGTATGGGATGAGAATCAACATTAATGAAACAAAGGTTATGCGATTTTCTAGAAAGAAAAAGGCTAATCTTAACATTAAAGTAAGAGGGCAAAAACTAGAACAGGTAGAACAGTTTACGTATCTCGGTAGTGTTTTGGACCAACACGGTCAAAGTAGTAGGGACGTAAGGAGAAGAATTGCGCTAGGCAAAGAGGCTTTCACGAGGAGGAGGGAGTTGATGACGGGGACTTTGAGTAAGGATGTTAAGAAAAGACTCGTAAAAACTTTGATATGGAGCGTAGCTATGTACGGCGCGGAAACGTGGTCATTGAAGCAGGAGGATAGACGTAGACTGGAGGCTTTTGAAATGTGGGTGTGGAGAAGAATGGAAAAGGTGAAATGGACAGAGAAGAAAACAAATGAGGAAGTACTTGGTATGGTGGGCGAAGAGAGGGGTTTGTTGGGAGCAATCCTATGGAGGCAGGAAAAGTGGATGAAGGGGGTGTTGACCGGCAGTGGGATGTTGAAGACTGTGATAGAGGGTAGAATGTTGGGCAAAAGAGGAAAGGGAAGGAACAGGATAGGGATGTTGGACGGGATGAAGGGAGGAAGAAAGTACTCAGAGATGAAGAGGGACCTGGTGTAGAGTAGAATTTAGGGTTGTGTTTTGTTAGTAGTCACAAAATATTTGTTTGGTAGTTGTGTCCATCAAAAAACCTACCTTAACCGGTAGATTACCTTAAAAAAAAAATATATATATATATATTATTTATAAGGCAATCTACCGGTTAAGGTAGGTTTTTGGATGGACAGAGGTACTAAATAAAACATTTTGTGAGTCTTAACAAAACCAAAATCCAGAATCCTACTCTATATCAGGTCCCTCTTCATCTCTGAGTACTTTCTTCCTCCCTTCATCCCGTCCAACATCCCTATCCTGTTCCTTCCCTTTCCTCTTTTGCCCAACATTATCCCCTCTATCACAGTCTTCAACATCCCACTGCCGGTCAACACCCCCTTCATCCACTTTTCCTGCCTCAATTGGATTTCTCCCAGCAAACCCCTCTCTTCGCCCACCATACACAGTACTTCCCCATTTGTTTTCTTCTCGGTCCATTTCACCTTCTCCACACCCACATTTCAAAATCCTCCAATCTACGTCTATCCTCCTGCTTCAATGACCACGTTTCCGCACCGTACATAGCTACGCTCCATATCAAAGTTTTTACGAGTCTTTTCTTAACATCCTTACTCAACGTCCCTGTCATCAACTCCCTCCTCCTTGTGAACGCTTCTTTGCCTAGCGCAATTCTTCTCCTTACGTCCCTACCACTTTGACCGTATTGGTCCAAAACACTACCGAGATACGTAAACTGTTCAACCTGCTCTAGTTTTTGCCCTCCTTTTTTAATGTTAAGCTTGGCCTTTTTCTTTCTAGAAAATCGCATAACCTTTGTTTTATTAATATTGATTCTCATCCCATACCTGTCGCACTGAATTTCCAATTCACTCAGCAATGCTTGCAGCCCCTTGGCTGACTGACAAACTAAAGCTTGGTCATCAGCAAACCTAACTGATTTTGCGAATTCCCCACCCACTTTCATTCCTACCTCCAGTTCTTCCCATGCCTCTTTAATCATTTCCCCTGCAAACAGATTGAACAGCAACGGTGATAATGGGCAACCCTGCCTTACACCTCTTCCTAACACTGCCCACTCCCCGTTCCCCACTCGCACCTGAGCAGTCTGAGACATGTACAGGTTGCGGATTAGCCTCCTTTCCCTCCAATCTATTCCTATTTTCTGCAATATACTCATTAGTTTTTCCCAATTCACTCTATCAAACGCTTTTTCGAAATCTACGAAACAGGCAAATACCTCCTGGTTGTGTTCTATATTCCTCTCGATTGATAATCTCATTACTGCAATGGCATCACGCGTACCTCTCCCCTTCCTAAACCCAAACTGATCATCCCCTAAGTAATCATTTGCCCTACTCTCTATCCTTTTGTTTATGATCCTTAGAACGACTTTAGTTGCGTGTGATATCAAAGTTATAGCCCTGTAATCCTCACATGATGTAACCTTTACCTTTTTCGGAATAGGAACTAACACTGATCTCACAGTATTCCGACCAGATTCCTTCCTCATAGATACTACAGATCAGCCCATATAGCCTCTTCCTCCCACATTTACCTAAACATTTCAATAGTTCCGTGGGAATATTATCCACCTACACGGCCTTATTTAGCGTCATCTCCGTTGATGCTCTCTCTATCTCATCGTCGAGTATGCCTGGACCTAAGCTATTTTTCTCTACGTCTAGTTCCTTTTCTATGCCTAACTTTGTTGGTCAAAGTTTTTTAGTATATAGTTCTTCTATATATTCCTTCCACCTTTCTTGTATCTCTCCTGTGTCAACTATTACCTTACCCGCCTTATCTCTAACTGTTAGCATAGATCTCCCTTTCTTACTTCCCGATAAATATTTAACTTTGCTGTACAGCGCACCAATTTCACGCTTCCTCTGTAGACTTTCCACATCCTCGCACTGCGTCTTCCACCATGATTCTTTTGCTTTATTTGTTGCCCGCCTCAATTTATTGTTCAATTCTTTGTACTTCATTTTGCCTAACTCTCTATTTATATTCTTCCATTTTCTCCGCTCATTCATCTTTGTAATCATCTCATCCGTGATGCATGGTTTCCTAGTCCTTTTCGCATTATCGGTTCCAATAATTTCTTTTGGAGCTTTAGACAACCCTTCCTTGATACTTTCCCATTTTTTTTGGCAGTACTAAGCCCTTTACCATCCTCCATGGTTTTCTCTACAGCCTGTCGGTACTCCTTCTTTTTCTCCATTAAACGCTTCTACATTCCATTTGCTAACGAGCCGCCCCTGTTTTATCCTTTTGAAAGGACGCTACATTTTATAGCAACTAAATTGTGATCAGGGTCCGCATCCGGTCCCGGGAAGCTGTGCGAATTTATCACACTGTTCCTGAACCTGTGCCTAACCAGAATATACATAATCTAACTGATACCTTTCTGACTCACCTGGCATTTTCCATGTATACCTGCGTCTTTTGTGGTGTCTACACCAAGTGTTGGTGTGGACTAACCCCTGTCTTCTGCAGAACTCAACTGCTTTCTCGCCATTCTCCTCCCTCCTTAGCCTAAGACATTCCACTTGTCTATGCTGCATTTTGGATGAACTCAGCTTGTACACGCCTTCATTTCTTGGATTCGTCTAGCAGGAAACAAACTGACTTGCAAGCTATTCTTCTTCAACTCGGCAGGTATTCTGAATTCCCTTCGTTCCTTCCAAATATTCCATCCTCATCCTCCCCCTACTTCCCATCCCACCTCTCTCACAGTCCATTCCATCTCACCATCCATTTTCCTCTTCCTTATTCTTTATCATTATTATTTGAACTTTTACCTTGGCCATTCTCTTTCTCGTAAATCTCATAACCTTATTTTTGAACAAACAAATTCTCATCCCATATATATGGAATAAATTTTGAATCTCAGTCAATTTTGTATCTCAATCAATTTTGAATCTCAATCAATTTTCAATCTCAATAAATTTTCAATATCAATCGATTTTCAATCTCTCTGATGTTACATGTTTCCACGCCCCGTACTCCGTCTCCCCAATTTCCTGTCCACCTGCCAAAATAAGTGTGAACGACGAGGAACTTTCGTCCTCAATTATGAATTTTTCCTTTAGTTAAAAGGCAGCGCCATGGGTACCTGCATGGCCTATATTTACATCAATCTATTCATTGGTACCCACGAAAATACTTTCCCTAAAATATTTTTCCTCGAAACAGCTAAGTGACGAAGTTTTAAATATCATTTTTGTGGCATAGTAAAACATTTACGTGACCCACAATAAATGTTGACTCACCAAAGAAGAGAATGTCTAAATTTTGAGATATTTCGGTTATCCCAGCCACGTTCATCAGAGTGAGAAGAGTAACTGAATAATATCCAATGTGAGTCTTCCCTTTCTTTCGGTGCGTGGGTGCGTTTGGGTGTCACGCTAATTTATTTGGCTCTGGGGAAACGGATTCGCTATAATTAAGCATCATTCTCCTACGCACACGCTGAGTCAACAGCCCACGCGTTTCTCTTGTTATGTTGATTCAACAATTCAAATACTTACAACCATTTTATTGGGGGTTTCCTTTGTTGCACGTCCGTATAGCATGAAATATATTCCTAAAGTGAAACCGCTAGGTATACCTTTTTCAGTGAATCGGTATTCTATGTACATTAATGGAACGCACTGCAGTTAGGAAAATTCAAGAATCCAATTTAGTGAATGTGGTATTTCGTTAAATATTTATCATTATATGTACTCATTATATCACTATATCTACTCTCTAGTTTAAAATGGAGTCAGTAGTGACTCCTATAGTGATATTTTTAAACCCATAGTGTACTGCCCTAAGTTAAAATGCTGCTCAGCCTTTGAGACTTGATAGCCCTCCCTCAAAACCTCCCAGTGGATCAGATGTGTCGTTGAATCCCATCATGCCTCGAATGAAAGCCAGTAGTGCATCTTGAAAGTTGAAAGAAGTCACTTGTGTACAAATTTAGTAGGAGCAATAGTTTTAATTATAAATGGAGGTGACCAATATCTGAGGTCATTTTCGCCATTTAGAATATTTAGGTACGTAAAATGGAAGAGGTAGGATTTTCCGGGAAGTGGGGACAACTCCGGTGCCCACATAAGCCTACTGTTGACGTCTCGTCCGACAGATAGCGTATTCACCTTGAAGGGCTTTCCACATAGCATTATTAGCAGGGATCTCGGTACAGCAGGAAAAGTCTGTCACCGTCGGGCTTCGAGCCCGGGCTCCCGGGGTGGGGAGCCAGTTCAAATGCTAACACACTAATCCGACTCCAATAAATATCTCACCTGATAAATTTTCTTAGAATAAACGTAGGCCATGTACAGCATTTTAAACACACGGTGTTATTTCAGAAAATAAATACTTGGTTTGTGTATGTTTGCGTTGTGTTTGGAGAAGTCGAGTGTACGGTATCAAAGTAGACGCATGCATCAATTATAGTGGCATCTTGTTTCAGTTTCTCTCTATCTCAATCCTTTTTAACTATGCTTAAATAAACCATCATTTTGTTTTATGCTCCCGGGCAAGCCTTTCTTGGTACCCTCAACTCCACCCAAGCTATGAGATTTTTCGGGTACCAGATCTTCCTGGGAAACCATAACCGGCACAGGGAAAGGAACTGGCCCCCCTACCCTGATGTGTGAATGTCACACGCAGTCGGGCCTTGCACTGGGTGAACTCTACCATCACCTACCAAACCGGCCTTCGGGTTGATAACTGTGTTTATGAATGTGTTTATGTTATTTGATAAAGGTTATTACGCAATGCAAAACCTTGAGAAGCCTCTCTACCTTAGCGATATACATATCTAATTATTCACCGAATTGAAATCGCACTGAGATTCAATGTCGCCTTTAAAATATATTTTTTCTCTTTCAAGGGTTACAGGAAAAGTCTCCGTCGTCGATTGTTGAAGAAACATATTCATTTCATAAATTTCTATGCTTTATAATATACGTTTTATTAAATTAATACTAATTACTCTAAGCCCGACTTACCTCGAATCTCGGCTTTGACAGCACTTTCACTAGAGCATTGAAACCTCGAGAGAGATATGGTCGAGAGAATTAACCATCTCTCGACGCAAAGCAGTTGTATGCTCGAATGACTTGAGATGGAATGGGCAGCGGTGCTTCAATAGAGCTCAAATGACCACTTAAAGCTGGGGAGAACATTTAGAGAGAGAGACACTCTTTTGCATGGGTTATCCTCCCACTCGAAGGCGATGTGTGGCACAATTGAATGCTGCGAGCTTGTTTCGTTACAATCAGTATTTTAGGCAAAAGCCCCTGACGTGTGACGAAAGGGTTTCTCGTGCGTGCGGGAGGGGAGAGAGAGAGTTAGGGCGGGGGGGGGGGGGTTGTGACCTTCCAAAAATGCCCTCTATAGGCTGTTGTCAGGTTCGAGGGGTGCGAGGTGGATTTCTGAGAACCGGATTTCTCTCTGGTTAACTCACGGAAAGCTAAAAATCATTGCGGCAGGTGAAAGGGACGCAGTGCTCTGTCGGTTGAATAAAATTTCCGATTGATGAGCGAAAATCGATACGTGTGGAAAAGTGAGAGGATAAAGAGACGGTCTTGCCTCCGGTGGACTAACTCGCCTCATTTCAAGGCATGAGTTGACGCATTTTACGCACCCGCGGAACACAGTTCGAGGAACAAAAAAGGGTGATTTCCCTCCTTTCGGACGAATCAAAGAAGAATTAATGAAAGCTGACTGGCACGAACAGCCACTGCCCCCTTGAATATTCGATCGCGTACCACGAACCTCCGCTTTGTAAGCCGTCATTTGTGCGCGAGACTGATAAATATTTGAACATCGAGTCGAGGCCGAGGCAAAGTGCCCATAAATTAATTGGATAAGATCGGATTGGCAGTGAAGCAGGGGTATATTAAACTATGCATCTACGTCGTGTCCGTTTGAGATTCCTACAGGGAGTCGATATTCCACCCGAGTGTTTGTATAAACAGGGAGGTGCTGGAATACAAATTCTATGCTGAGAACATTCATGCATTTTCCTTGCAAGGGAACGGAGAAAATGTGCCGGTCAGAGTCCTGAAATTCAATTCCGAAACGAATAATCGCCCGATCCTGACGATGCATGGCAAACGCTGAGTCCGAATGGCTCCTATCAGACGAGGCGACTGCACTGATACAGCCTGGTACCACTATTCTGATGGGACCGGTCGGGAAAGGGATTGTGCGAGACAATATTCCCTGAGGTTTGTCGGCATTGGCTGGCCTTGCCAGTCGGGGAGGAGGAGGGCATTTCGACTGCTTTGTTGGGCTCGAGGCGTCTGGGCCTTCGATGTTTTCCGTGGTGTCGGCGAGTACAAGAGCGTCGGGAGGAAAATGAATTAGGAAGGCTATTTTTGCGAATTAAAAGTGCTCAGTTTTATTTGGCTTCTAACGTCAAAAATGTGATACATTTAAAATACTAGGCAGTAGTTAATATTTGCGCATCATGAGGAAGCAAAAGTGAAGTTCAACCGGAATGGGAGTTTTTCAATCTTGTCGTGTACTGAGAAACGCATATCCCTGTAAGATTCGTTTAATGAATTAGTTGTGAAGATATTTTGAGGTCTGGCAGTAAAAAATGGCTCTTTTTACGCCCAATGGTTCCCCAAAAGTTGAGTGCGGAAGTGATAGGAGCGTGTGACGCGTTGCAAATGTGTCGGCTAATGTGGATTGTGAAGATCAGTGAAATAATGCAGCGAAGATATAAGGCCGTTGAAGACCTTGGTAGGCACTGGTGTCATAAAGTTTGTGCTGAAATTGGTGCTTATTGGGACAACCGTGGTTAATGTTGGCATTGAACTCTGCCTAACAGCAGTGTCGTACTAAAGCATAGAAAAATACCCTGAAGCACTGAGAAATTTTATAACGGAGTTATATTCTGCGATTCGAAGAGGTAAGTAAATGGCTGGGCAGGCCGGTGCTCAGTTACTCAACCTAGATTTAGAATTAGCGTTAAAATTAACGATCCCCGTCACTCATGAGATATTTTCTCCATGGTTCAACGTTGAAGATGATTGTGTTACAATCCAAGCACCAGATACAGTGGTGTTTTGTCTTATCTGTGAAATTCAATGCGCCTCCGCCACAGATATGAGAACAAATGACTTAAAAACATCGTACTTTATTTTCATAGTAAAATAACTAAAAATAATGGACTGAACAATTCATTCAAGAGTACCTTCCATGCCTGTTTCCCGATGAATATGAGGCGCGAGAGAATGTCCGCGCCGTAATCCGCCGCCCGCTGAAACCCTTGCCACGGAGAAAGGGTAAACTGTTATGAAAGCCTGACGATTGGAGTAGAAGAATCTATATTATATTTCAGCACAATTAACAATCGCTTCACAATGGAATAATTTTGAGGATCTTTTAATGAATATATTCTGGAAATCTGGGACATTTAAATTGAAAGTAAACAACCGAGAGATTTTTGAAGCGGACGGGAAGAAACACTAAAAGCTACATCAGAGGGTAGACATATCGTGGAATGCGAGATAAAAATCTTATATGAAAGGAGGAAATGATGACGGTAATAATGAAATCATTTGGCCCAAGAGAATTTTTAGACGTGCTACTAGTGAAAGAGTATTCAGTTCTGTTGCCTATTTACTATAAGGTCGAAGAGCAAGTATTAGCTTAGATATCGTGGATCTATTAAAACCCTCTATGACGAAAGAAGAAAATGTCATGCAATGGAGCATTTAATTTTTACTCGATTATCCCTATGTAAGATATTGGCATGTCAGAATTATACTACGAATTTGGAGGATAGAATTAAGGCAAGGTCTTCTGGCTTCATGCTTCGAGAGCTCTGACAGTAGTCAGAAATTGAGAATTAAATAGACGCACAAATGGTAACAAAGTCCTTCCTTCCCCAAAGTATCAAACGCAATGAAGGTTTCAATTATCATCCATAACATTTTTTTCTCAATTTTCTAAATTCTTCTCCTCTGCTGCCTTTCCTTCCTCTTACATCTTCTCTCCCCCACTTCTTCTTAATAAAAAAATTCCTTGATTCATTTAAATATTCTTCCCTCAGTGCATATCTTCTACCCCTGCCATATAATATAGTGGTAGCATGCACAATATGCATGTTCTTATAGAGGAAGAGAAGTGTCCAGGGCACCTTAACGAATGTCTAGCGGAAATGAATTTATTTCTTGGTGATTGACTGGAATTTCAGATGGTGCAGAGGAAAACGATTCAATTTGCGGGTATTTAATACTAGTATTATGAAACATGCCTGAAGAATCGCTTACCTGACACATTTCGTAAAAAGAGTTTTCATAGGAAAATAAAATGCGCGCCCACCTTTTTATGCTTAACAGGGGTAAACAAACAGACTGCAGGCGGCGACCACGCCTGTTCCACCGTTCGCCTCGCGTCAGCTGAGGTGCTCGACCGGGATGAAACCCGATGCATGGAAGCGTATGTTTTGGCGGTTGGGATTCGGACGGCGTCGAGCTTTTGCCGTGCCCGTCCCAGCCGGGGTCCCTCGCTGTCGGCCCCTCATTCGTCGGGCCCTTTCGCTGTCGCGCTGGGTTGACGACGGGTCCTCAGGGTTCTTGTGCGCTAGATGAAACCAATTTCCTGCATCTCCATTCGTGGTGCACTGCTAATAGGTGAAACGAAGAAGTGCCAGAAGTTTTAAATTAGGCGCGTCCCCTTGTCGGAAAGCTAACTGCTCATATTATCTGTCAGTGCTCATCCGTTCCCTTTCATCCGTAGCTTCATGGTCCACGTGGTGTCCCACCGAGCCTCCAGCCGTTCGGGTAGAAGGGGAAGTGTCATTGCGCAACAGATTCAAGGAATAGGGAGATGAGAATGTTTGGGGAGCAGATGGGGAGAGGAAAGGTTATTCCCAGCCTCGAGTTATTTTTGTCGACGACTTGTTTTCTTGTCTTCGGGGATTGCTTTCTTATGATCGCGTATCTCTCTCTTCGAGGGAGAGGTAGCCTCTCGGAATGAGGGCGCGCTGGCTGAGGCGGGAATCCCCGCGCAATTCACCTCAATGCTCATCTGTCAACTTCACAAATGGATAATTACTGCGCATTACCTAAATAAATGTTACGTATGTTCCTTCGAAAGATATTATCTTGCGTATTTAATCAAGCAATAAGATAATTCATCGACATCTTCTTGGTAGCATTCAAGCCACCGCTATAACGTGTGGCAGGGGGTGATTAATCGCTCGTATTTGACAATCGGCGCTAAATTCACATTAAACAAATTATCACTTAATAATTTAGCATATTAGATGGGCAACTATTCATATATTTGCTGTTAGTTTCAATACATATTATGTATCGTCGCTTAAATAGATGTGGAGATTTAGATAGTATTTAACTTAGTAGCATATTTGAGGACTAATATTTGTTTGTATATAGTTTCTTGGTCTTTGTCTTGGTAATTTGGTGTTAAAATTCATGCATGCTTATTGGAATGCATTGTTTGATGCAGAGATTTTCTAAAAGCTAGCGTACATGATAAGTTTTAGTTACGTTTACTAGGGAAAACTGAACAATGAAGTTTATGAATAAAAATGAATTAGTAGCAGTGTATTTCACTTTTCCGGAATTCTGTGGCCACATGGACTTTTGATAAAAGTTGTGATTTAATGGATAACCAAGCGTTTGTTTAATATCTACCCAACAATTCTATATTGTTATCTGAAATATGACAACGGAAAAAATGTTATGAAAGATTGCATTTTTGGCAATCTTTCATTTCACAAATTAGTGTCTTTATAATGATTCTGTATGAACTCGTTCCATAAATTTGCAAAAATGACGCGATTATTGGTTCATTATATGAAAATAATAGGGTGGTCACATTTTGGTTTTTCAATTCATATTAAATTATTTCTCGTCTTGTCGTCACTGAGGATTGAAGAAAATACCTGTAGATCGTTTCACATGCTATAGTTATTTCCAGAGAAGGTTAGTCTTTCCTCGGAGGACCCACGGAATCGTCTTTTTCAGTCTCCATACTGCTTGTCTACTCCCCACTTTCAGGTTTGATTAATACAAGGGCTTGGTCGAAGATAAAGTGATCTGCAAGGATAATTACAACCCTTGGATAACCTTGGAGAGTATGGCGCCTTGAAAGGAATGATCTTCAAGTATGCCGTCGAAATTGATTGATTGCTGCGTTACAAAAATGACAATGCGTCATCCGAACACGTATGAGACCTCATATTACCTCATTTGACCCCTCTGTGGACCAACAGCAGTCATTGGTTGATATATTTTAACCTATTTGCTAATTGGACGGGTGAACCATGGTTATGAAATCTCACTCAAGAAAAGAATACCACATGACAAAATTTGATGTGCGTTACATCACTATTCAAGTAATTCCCCCGGGAAATTACGCACATCCATTAATTAATAATCAATACAACAAAATGGAACATTAAACTTGCAGGGCGATCAAAAACTTTCCTTAGGTTTATAGGGATAAGGCATGGATATTACTGCATCTCGCGTTACTTCGTAGAATATAGCATTTAGTACGCAAATTAGATTTGAATATTCCTGAAACAATAGAATTTCCCCTTCTAACTTTCTATTTCTGCTTGACCTGACTTGATATGGTTAAGGTCTGTCGTATGAGTTGTGGTTCATTTTCGTTACCTCCTTTTTCGTATTAAAAAGACTTATTTTATTGAGTGAAATTGCCACTTGTTTTTGCTATAAGTTTTGCGTCAGCATGTATTTACATATGCAACTTGCTTGGAGGTTTTTCAGTGAACCTTTCTTCCCTCCTCCCTTCCCTCTCCCTTCCTCTATCCTCCCTTCTCCATAACCCGTCCCATCTGCTGCTTACATCCCTTGCCACACACCCTTTTGGCGGATCACGGGGTATTTATAGATGTAAAGACAAAAATTAATTTCCCGAGCAACGTACCAGACATACCAAATCATATCGGTGTTCCTTTCAATGACATTGGAGCATTAATTACTCATAATTATGTGGAAAAATGGCTAACCAAATTTTAATTCCTTCCGCGTCCTCAATGGCCTTCATCTTAAAGCCCTCAGAATTAAACCACGGAAGAGTGTGTGCGGCCGCCATCGTGCTCGGCCCAATATGGCGGGCGGAATTCACGCATTGACCGGAAAGAGAGATGAGACGCAATTCCTTCCTCTATCGTCTGCGGTTTCTCAGATCTTTGGATTTGTAATTCTTGTACGCACGAAGGTACGGAATCTCTCTCTCAGGGAAGGGCTTCGGCTCGCATTGACTATGCTTGATCCATTCCTGAATCCACTCCTAGTGCATAATTACCACCGGATTTCCGGACTCGCCTGAGAACGGGTTTTCAGCTCGATCGTGTGAGAGCAAGACGTCACCAATCGAGAGAGAGTGAGTGAGTGAGTGATCGATCCCACCCACAGTGACTTTGCTTTGGCGTGAGGCTCGGGCATCTGCCGGAACTGTAAAGGGCTCGCTGTCCTCACTTCGTAACGGGACTGGGCGTCGTGAAATCGATCTTCTCCGGGACCGCTCCCCCCCTTCCAGCTCCCTCCCGCTCCTCCCCTCCCCCTCAAAGATCAGACTTGGGGTGACTTTGAAAATTCTTCATGACGCCCCTCTCGACGAGCCTAATATGCCCCTCCCTCCCCCCCCCCCCTTGGCGCCTGGCTGAGGCGCCTCTTCCGACCGAGATGATTGGCGACGGGGGCAACGAGTCGACGTCAGGCGATGCCCTCTTCTCCTCTCCTCTCTTCCCCTTCGCTCGCCCCGCACCCAGGAATCCACTCCGACACCCAGCCATTTCTTATGAATGATTGTTTGAAATGATAATATGTGAAGTTGCTTCGAGAGACATTAAGGGGCGGGTGTGAAATTATTTACCCCAGCTTATATATATATATATATATATATATATATATATATATATATATATATATATATATATATATATATGCCATGGTCTACGTTCATGAACCATGAAATCAAATTGGAAATTTTCTCATTAGTTATGATCTCACAGGTAAGGTCATACCAGTTTAGTCTCCTTTGTTGGCCTTTCGGTGAAAGCAGATGTATATGGCATCGCGAGAAAACAAACTGAGAGGGTGGTTGGTGAATTAGCGTCACTCTGTGGTAGCTATTACAGTAAGCTAGCCAAACCAAGTGCTCAGTCTTACTAAATGTATGCTCAAAACTGTATAATACACCATTATATGGGGTGATCCCCGCTACTGTTGGAACTGTAAAAAGTAGGGGATTCATTTCTCAAGGAAGTCCATGAACTATGTCTCCCCTGTCGAGACATTGAGTCATGAAACTCATCTCTCTGTAACTTGAAGGTATTTGAATACAATACCTTCAAGTAAAAAATTGCCCTTTCGGGCAATTTTTGTAACTCGGATTTCCCTTTGATGGCCTGGGGATGTCCGTACCCTTAGATTGGTCCTACTCAATCCTCTTTGTTCCTCCGACATGTGCCTCAGCGGAATCAACCTGAATTCATCATGGAAATGCACGTCTAATTTAGTCATCGAGGACGGCGTACGAGGTAGCCTAATAGGACGAGTATAGAATCTAGCGTTTGGTTACTAACTGGAGGATCCTGATTCAAATCCGGGTGACTTGGAGTGCTCTCATTCTTCATTCAAACAGTGAATTTTCGGGCACCGGATCATCCTGAGGAAAGTGAGCAGGTAAAGAGAAATACATTGGTTCCCTCTGTTTATGTGTGAATATCACGCACCGTAGGCCTCTTGTCAGGCGAATTCTACCTTCGCCTTTCAAGCGTAAATGTAATGTTGATTGCTCTATGGGATACTAACGGCGTTTATTTGGCTGCGAAACTCTTGAATCCGGTGTTCTGGGTGTTGTCCTGGACACCGCACGCTAAGGCGGTATGATTTCCCTGGTTGCGAGGGCATGGAGTTATTAAAGGAATCGTCCCCCTGGCCATTGTGATGTGACAGTTCAATATTCCGCCGGGTTTTCTACAAAGTGAGCGCTGTCCTTGGCCATGAAACCAATCTTTCGCATTGAGGAGTAAAGCATTCAATGGACCATTGTACTTTACTGTTTTTACACTTCTCTACCCCTCGCAAATAGTGATCGTTAAAAGCAAGCGGTCGCATGCTATTGACTAGAGTGGACCCGAATCAGACCCGTCCGTTTGCCCCTGTCACCCGACTGCTCTGGAGCGAGTGAAACGTGTTTTGCTTTTCGTCCAACTTGGTCGTCGGTCGGAGAAGAATCGGATTTTCAGTACTTTTTTGTCACTCGAAAGAGTTTTTTTCGTTGAACTTCCGTTTCCTCTGCCGTGAGGGGCGGTTTATATTTAATAAAAGCTGCAAGAAGAGGGTTTTTGCCCGACTGAAAAACTTCAAACTTTGACGGTCGTAACCGGAGTACCGTTGGCCCAAAAGAATAAATTCCTCTTATTATCTTTTATTACATACCTGGTGAAATTATATGCACAATATTTTATTATGTCACCAATTTGGCATGGTAGGGTCTAAAAACGGAAAATGATTAAAAAATAATGATTAGGTTTTGATATTTTCACGCCCCCTCAATTTTTTCCTTGGGGAAATAACCATGATAGAAACAGTACTGAATTTAACGAAGTGTTTTTAATTTATTCTTAAAACTCATCCTGCCGCGATGCATCTACTGAAATTCATAATGACATGTAATCTTTCCTCTTGCCGGGGAATCACTCAAATAACTCGAACTCGGGTCCCAGCTACAGTTTTGTGTCCGCGGTGTTGCGACGTCGTATGATGATGGTTTTTGAGCCCTTAAACATCTTGTAGTAACCGTTTAGCCAAATTAACATGAATTTATATGCGGAATTACTAAACTTATAATTGATATTGGTCGGAATAAACAAATTGCATTATCCATCGGCATATTTAGAAGCAGAAATTTCTCCACCATCCCATGCTAGAATAAAATACAATTCTAGGAAATGCAATTTTTTATTCTTCTCGTTAATAAAGGCTAACCTTGCAGTTTCCACTTTAATTTTCATTTTCAACGACCATTGTTTCGTCGCAAGCAACGTTAGTCTTCCCTCGTTTCTTTATATATGCATCAACTTCATTGGGGTGAGATTGAGACTTTATAGTCCCTTCTTCCAGATAACCCTTAAAGATTACATTAAGAGCACCCGTGTCCTTAGTGGAGGAATAACCATCTGGTTTGAACTAGAGCTAACCAACCCGCGGCCTCTGGGTCGTCAGGCGAAAAGATTCCGTGCTGCCACTGGGGCCGGTCATTTACGCTCCAAGACTTCCTCCAACTGACGCCTGAGACTATCTTCCTCTTTTACTGTTTTCCTCGGCGAAGTGGATAATTGGTATCATTGCTAAAGAGGGTCAGTTGTGTTACTCTGAATTGTGTGATAAAATATGTCGTGGGAACAAGAGAGACCGACTCGCGGCATCAAATCAGCCGCCGAGGACGCGCCGACTTCTTCTCTCACAAACCCTATAACAATCCGTTTCCGTCTTAGTTCCAGCATAAAAACTGAGCGTTAAAATATAGTTCTTCTAATGATGGGATCTGATGATTTGCACCTTAAAATCAAATTATTTTCTTTTTTCAGTGTTGGGAATGAGTGGAGCCGAGGGCGTTTGGTAAGACAGTGGCAGAGGGAGGGAGGGAGTGGTGGACATAGACGGAGATTCTCTCTGTCTAAGAGCTACGGGGATAAAACAATGCGTCCGTCTGGGATGTCGGTTTTATGTCTTTTGGGCAGGCTATAAATGTGAGGGGTGCGCGGATGAGGGTGGAAATATCTGTGGTGGAAAGGCGTTCAAATTGTCCTCGATAAAGAGATGATTTTTGCGTGGGGGTCCAGACTTACTTCACAATACAACTTTTAACTTATAATGTCGCACTCCTGTCCTCGGGAAATCATCTAGTAAACAAGTCCATCGATTGACCCAGCCACCGCCCATCGCCCGTTGACATCTCACTTCTCACGTTCCGTCTGCGGTCACCGAGTCTGCAGCAATCCTAACTCCATTAATAAATTTCTTGCCAATTTGCCCCACCCCTGCCTTAACCGCGTAGTTTCTTAAAATCCAAAGTTCATTTGAAATAAAAAAACCCTCAACCCCTCCCACGTGATCAAACCTTCCTAAGACAAAAATTCACACCCCTTTCGCTCTGTGCAAATAACTTCCGTGGAGTTCAGTCCCACAAAGACATATCCTCAGAGACCTTTTCACCATTCTGACCCACCACGACACAACGGCTCACA
The DNA here is from genome assembly GCF_022747635.1 of Hetaerina americana. NCBI lineage: Eukaryota > Metazoa > Arthropoda > Insecta > Odonata > Calopterygidae > Hetaerina > Hetaerina americana. The sequence goes on along the minus strand of NW_027286797.1, from coordinate 3,823,921 downwards.
AATGACCAAAATGTCCCCCCGTCAATTTGAAACTACTCGAAAATCTCTCAAGATACTTAATTCACACCTAATACTCAGCTGCCCTCAAATCCACCCCGAAACCTTACAATCGAACCAAAAGTAAAACATGTCCCACCTTCACCACTCCGTCTCTTCCCTCCCTTCACGAAAACCCCTTCTCTCCCACCGCAATCTACCCGCTCATGCACCCACCGCTACATGCATCATTCATCAACTGATTGCAAAATCTATATCTATGTCGAATAACTCCCCACAGCCCTCAGAATCAGGAAAAAAACTCCGCGCCTGCGACGCCACCGCAGGGCTGCAAAGTTTCTGCCGCAGTTGATCATCTCCAAGAGTAGCCAAACATGCCTCCCTCCTCAATACTCCCTTCAGTGACTGTTGTGATGCTTCAGAGGTCGCCTGACTTCCCCCCATTGCGGCTCAAAACCCTCGAGGCGACTAGAATATGGCTCCTAGAAGTATGCTTACATCCGGGCTTGAGATCAACCCCCTGGGAGGAATCCCCCTTCCTCAACTCTCCCTCCTGGTCCTCGCCCCACGACACGTAACCCTTCACCCTCCCCTCCTCCAGAAACTCTTACAACTCCATTTCTCCCATGTCCGTCTTCTCTCTTGCGGTGGTCAAAGTGGTTGTATAATATTCAAAACAATTTGAGTGTCTTTTTTGTGTTTTTTGGGTATTTCGTTGGAATTTGGCAACTTTGGGTATTACCTTTGGTTTCGAAAAGGAAGTGTGTTCCTAAGAATATTCAAAATATTTACAAGACCTCTTACTTTTACGGTTTAGCCTTTGTCTGCTTAAGTGATGTTGTGCAGGTAGTGGTGCTCTACGGCACAGATTATATAAAAGAGACCTGCATACTACTTTCCTTAGGCATACACTGTCAACCCCTCTGATATAAAATTTAACTTTCAGAAAGAAATCACTTTAAAGAAACACCCTTTTCTTTTAAATAACACCACAATTTCCTCTTCTCAAATCCCTTTCCTAGTCGTCCAAACGTTTTTTATATTTCAGTCCACATTAAGAAAAAATATACAAATTCATCTACACTTTGCTAGTGCGTTAATTGTTTTAACGCTAAACAATCTGAACGGTTTTCTTCTCTACCCGCATACACCGAATTTGCAATAACTCCGATTTCTTAAATGTATTCCATTCAATACCTCATGCATCCCTACTGCAATGCTACTACTTACCCCGACTCCCTCGTGCATAGCAATTTTCTCAAACATGCTCGTAATGAATCCCTAAAACGTCCCACAGTAGCAAACACGACACTATTTCCACAATCTACTTCCTGGCGCTCGCTCCTTATAAGTTTATTCTGAGAGAACACTTCGCCGTCTTTTACAGCAAAAAAACCACCACCAACATGCAGTTCAAACGTCTCTTGCTAATATATAAAGGTCCCACTAGTATTTCGAATGTACTTAAGACCATCAGGCCGGTTTCTCAATCTTTTTCAATTCCAAATATCCCTCGGAATCCACGCAACCGTTCCAGTTGCGAAACCCGCTCCATCCCCATGCAATGTCAGCTTTCTATTGGTCGATGAACCACGGTTCTCAGAATAAGACTCAACAACCTGCAACCGAGAATCCTGTGCTCCATCCTCCCGGTCCACCAGTTCCCAGACACGCAGCTACCCAAAACAAATCCTTTGAGAAATGCTGCAATGCAATTGTTATCGTTTCCTCCCTCCCGTCTGGAGGCACACCAGTCGAATTAGAACAATGGAGAGCCAATGCATTTGACTGTGTGTGTGTGTACGTACGTGCGTGTGTACTGGTTTCCGCGTTTTGTGTGTGTATTCACCGTTTTTTATATATACCTATTTATATCAGAGGATGTTTTTTTATTTTGTACAAGGTAATGTCTCGTGATGAACGCTGCATGGAAAAAATATTTCAAAGAAATATACGTTATTTTCAATGGGGGAAAATACCTTCATTTTTAGTTTAGTGGGCGTCTTCAATGTCATTTTCGTAGTAGTCATTTTATATGAAAATAAAGGGGTTTGTTGCCGAAGTACCTTCGCCACATCAAAGTCCGTAAGCTTTCATAAAAACCTTTCTTCATGAAACTTATGATTTCAATATTAAGTTAAACAGTTTGAAGGTAAAGACTGATGACCGTATCGCTAGGACTTAATTGATATCCAAGAAATACGTTACATTAATTTTTAAGAATCAATGCATAGGAAACATTATACAAGATACCTACCTATCATCAATCTCATGACAAAAAGTAACTTGCGCTTGGTTTTTTTCCTGCATTTGCGTAATTTTTGCATCAATTTTTCAAACACTCCAATAAAAAACTGATTTTGAAGTAAAAGAAACACTAGCTATTAACATACTTATGTTAAAGTGTATTTTAACAAAAGTTTCGGAAATATTTTAAGCCGGCAGTAATTGTAACGTAAAATGTGAGTAAACTTATGTTTGGTTTAATTGTTTATCTATACAAAAACAGGAGGTAAAATAAGTTACGGTATGACGGGTGAGATTACTCGTAGCATCCATTATTTCGTAAGCATTCCATGTTATTCCATATTTTGCCTATTTCCTATGACTCTTTCCGATGAGTTTTTGCAATAGTCTAGCTTCTAGCATTAACCACGAACCTTTCATTTCAATACATGAATACCGCACTCTTCTCCCGACAATCCTTCTCGTGCGCCGCACGTCGACTCCCCGCGGTGAAGCGCAGTCGCAGAGCGCCCTTGGGCGAGAGGAATGGCGCGAGGCGGGGCGAAGAAGGGTTGCGCGGGCGCGGAACGTGTGGGCGACGCGTGTGGCCGAGGAGAGGAGGGATGGTGATTTGGGGCATTTACGGGAAAGCAAGGGAGGAGGTGATGCGGATTCCCACCAACGGAGGCCGGCTACGCAGTCAAGTGAGGGCTATTATGAGTGGCCGTGGTTTCGTCTAGCGTTACTCTTTTCCTAAGAAGTAGCCGCAGGCGTTATAAATTACTGATGCCTCATTATAGATTAGTTCAAGGCGTAGTAGACGTCAAAAATCGATTGGGTCCATGGGAATATTAATTGCACAGAGTTTAATCCTTTAAACGCATAAGGGACGCTTGTTAAATTGAAAGCAGCATCATGCAATATTGAAGCATTCTATTTGAAAGTTCTTTAAACTATTGTAGCGTAATATTCTTCGGCAAGCATTTTGTTTTTTTAGGTGATATTCATTCCTGATTTATCCCGAAAATTCACTTTTCAATATGAGACAATCAGATCACTATCATATTAATATGTTATACATGTAAACGATCATATAATAATGTATCTCACGAAAAAAACCGTCGCGGTCTGCAGAAGAAGCGGTTGGGTAATAAGTGACATCTGGTTCAAGCATCATCGCAGGCATAGTTACGCCTGGAAGACGACGGGAGAAACAGGATAGATACCAGTTAGAGTACACCCTGGTTTGGCATAAATTTAGAGACAGTGTCATCAACTCTCAGCTTCCCGGAAGCCGATGTAGACTTGGATCGTAATTTAGTCGTCATGAAATGCAATTTAAGGTTTTAAGAAATGAGAGGAGTTGGAGTGTATCAAAGTGGGAAAGAGAAGGTTTAACCGGAGGAATATGGAAGGGCCACCAAAGAACTTAACAAAAAGCTAAATGAGGAGAGGAAAATGAAAACTAACGAAATAATACATTAAGGGGAGAAACCAATAGGAACAAGGCAATGTGGTGGAAAGATGCGAGAGGATGGAAAGATTTCAGTTAAAAGGAAAAGTAGAAAAACTACGTCAGAAGGTAAGATAATTGAAAAGGTAGCGAGGGAAAAACGAATGCTTTCCCTTAGGGAATGAGACAGGTAAGTTAAACAAAAACTTCATGGAGTTCAATCGAAATCAATGGAACTAGAAGAGAATCAAGAACGGTGGAAAGTGCGCGTATAGGAGATTTATAGTAAAGATAGTAGGCCGGAATAGAGAGGGTATGCGACGTGGACGAGGGTAGCCGGAGTTCAGAAACACTAGATAACGAGATAGAAAGATCCTAGGGAAAATGAAGTTCAACTAGGTAGTAGGAGTAGATAACTTCCCCGCAAAATTTCAAAGGAGTTAGGGTGAAAAATGGAAGGAAGGGATTTTTTAGAACTTATGCGAAGTATTTATGGGGAAGGGCATGCAGCCAAGATAGTACTTAGAATCAATATTGGAGGTTGCGACATTATGCAAACACCTAAAAAACCCAATGTCTAGGCCAAAATGAGGATGTGTTTAGAGAGGGGGAGAGGAGCTCATGAGGCCATTGCAGGAGTAGATATTCCTTTCTATGTACATTACTAGATAGGAATATCGAATAAATAATCAGGGTGTTTTTATGCGCGCCGTGGATTTCGAGAAGTCGTTCGAACATGTAGATTCAGCAAAGGCAATGGGGATATTGCGGAATATAGGAGTGGAAAAGAGGGTTAGTCAAATTATATGGAAATTGTATATGAATAAAACGTCACTGGTCCTGGGTAGCAGAGGCTGAAACAGTATAGGCAGTGATTACGAGGGGAGTGATGGGGGAATGGATGTTCGTTATGTCGGTACTTTTCAACTTCTCTTCCCAGGAAATGATAAGGGTAGCATGGGTGGGTCTGGAGCTGGGAAAGTGGGCGTCGATATATTTACGTCAGTTGTGTGTGCAGATGGTCAAGCGGTAGGAGTCAGGCGGTCGAGGGTTTGAGGTTATTATTGAGTGCTTCGCAGAAGTAGTCGGATGAATGGAATGAGGATAAAGCGCTCGATCCCAATTACAGGGAGATTCTCGACAAGTAGGAAAGCTAAGGCTTGGTATGGCAAAACAGATGGCACGGGTCATGTACATACTATATATAGGCAGTATTCGTGAGGAAAAGGGCAAATCGGGAAAGTTCACGAAAGAAGCATTTGCTAAGAGAAGAGAATTGATGACAGGTATCCTGCGGAAATACGTGGCTAAAAGACTAGTCAAAACTGTTACATGGAGCGTAGGGCTTTATGAATGTGAGAATAGGTCTCAAAGGCAAAAGAATGAGCGTAGACTGGCGGCTATTGAGATGTGGGTGTGCATTAGAATAGAGAAAATAATTGGGAAAGAGAGGAAGATAAATGATGGGGTTTCAAATAGGGTGGGAGAAGAGAGGTTACGTGGGCAAATCCCAAAAAGGTACGGTAAGTGGATGGTGAGAGCATTGAATGTAGATGGGATTTTGATTGGACCTTAATAAGAAAAGAGAACTTTGGGGAAGCGGCCTGGAGGAAGAAAGGGAATTGGCTTTTTGGACAGCAGAAAGGTAGGCGGAGGTTAAGAAGAAATGAAGAAATAAATTGGCAATTCCCACTATACTTAGAAATAAACGATCTTTAGTGAGCGTGTAAAACATATTTTCAAAGAAAATAGAATACCTTAATTGCTTGAATAGGTCTGGTACACGTTTTCCTCTAATGAATCTGGAAATTTTTATGACAGTGTTATGTCATACATTGAAGTAAATTATCGAAGTTACTCTTGCTACTTAGGCATTAGAAGTCTGTGATATCCAAATGCTTTGGCCATAAAAAACTATATGCTATTCAAAGGTAAATTATATATTTGACAATAAATGGGCCCGCGAGTTTTTCTCATGGCTTTCAGATTTATTTGCGAGTCTCTTTGCCGTGATAAGAGTTAATCCAGGCAAAACATGGAAGAAAAAGGACATTAAATTAATAACATAATATACTGAATAATTGCAGCTAGCAATAATTAAATTCAACCTTAATTAAGACACATTGAATAATAGCAATCATAATAATTAGATACACGATTAATTTGCTTTAATGGATGGGCTGATCAATCCGAAGGAATCCACATCGAATTCCATTTCCGTGTGGTTCTCAAAAGGTCAAGCACTTTAATTTATGGTAAAATCAAACTTTATACGTGATTATTACTTGAAAAAACGTTTTCAATTTTTATTGCTGGGCATAACTATTATTCCAGTTGTTGGCAAGCGAATCAACCCCCTCCTCATGGACTAGAAACTTGACTTGGTAGAAGGGGTAGTGCGTAATGATGGCACATGGAGCGGTGCGGACGGAGGCAACGGTAATGCTCCTGGTTTGGTTGAAGGGCGGGACTCTGACGAAAGGTGATCCACTGTCTTCTAATTGGAAAGGTGACTGTGAAGGCATCCGACCTACTGGGATAACCACTGGAATAATGGTGCCCAGTGAACAAAGCTATTGAGGCAAGTGACGGGAAGTGCTCTTGACTTGGGAGATGGCTGAGGCCGATACTTAGTGGAAATCCAATTCGTCAAGTACGAAGAAAGAATCAAAGACTGCATTACAAAGATGATGCTACAGTGTAGCGAAATTAATCGGCACAGCAAATTCTTCAACGCGAAGTCTTTGATTCTTTCTTCGTGCTTTGGTAAGTGATCTTAATTATTTATATTAATTCATACGATAGGCATATTAATGAGATTGAATCCACGACGTGATCATTTCGCACAGTTCCCGGGGGCGAAAATACGAACTCGGATTACAATTCAGTAATTATGGAGTGCAGCTTCCGATTGAAAAAGATCAAATAAGGAAGTCGGCCTTGGAAATGAAACGTAGAAGAAGCGATTGGGTGGAAAAGGAAGGAGTATCAGAAGGATGAAGAGAAAATCATGAGTGAGGAGGCAAGAGAGACTGGCACCTTAGGAGAAAAATGGGAATATATCAAAAAAGGCATATCGAGGGCCTTGAGCAATACGATCGGAAACGTAAATGGAAAAAGAACAGGAAAACCATGGATTACGACCGCTATGATTGGAAAAGAAGCGTGGTGGTCAAGGCAGTGCGAGGATATAGGCAAATCTACTGAGGAAGGGTGCGCTACACAGGAAGGTTAAAACCTGTCAGGAAGTAAAAAGGGCAAATATTTGCCGACAATCGGAAATAAGTAAGGAAAAATCTTAGTTGAACAAGAAAATACCCAAAAGTGATGGAAGGAATTCAATGAGGATCTATATGGCGAAGAAATTTGACCAGCGTCCTGGCTAAATCTTTGGCGAGATAGAAAGGGCTTTGAGGGAATCGAAATCAAATAAGACCGTGGGGAGCGAGACTTTTCATGGACTAATTCTAAGCATTTCTGAGAGAGGAATTTGATCGGAAGACTTAGTCAGATCGGTGTTAGCTCTAATTCCAAAAACGGGAAAGGCAGTGGGGGCTATAGAACGATAACTCTGATTTCTCATGCGGCTAAATGGTTTTCAAGATCATCTACAAGCGAATGGAGAGCAGGGAAAATGGTATGAACTTACTGAGAAGGTGCACGCGTTGCAGTTGCAGTGATTAGGACGCTAATAGACTGGAATTTAGAAAAAAATCAGGAATTAATTGTCTGTTTTGTAGATTTTGAAAAGGAGTTCGACAGAGTGAATTAGGTAAAATTAATAAATGTATTGCAGAAAATGGGAGTATATTCGAGGGATCGGAGACTTATCCGCAACCTGTAAACATGCGCAGCCTGTATGTCATAGACAGCTCAAGTGCGAGTGGCGAATGCATAGTCTGGATGGACAGTGCTTGGGAGAGGAGTAAGACGGGTGTTCATCATCGACTGTGCTTTGCAATTTACACGTGGAGGAAATACTGAAGAGGAATGGGAGGAACTGGAGATGGGAAAGTTGGTGGGTAATTTGTGATATGGGTCGATCAAACAATCGGACGAAGTAATTTGCAGACAATCAAACTATAGTTTGTCAGTCAACAAAGGGGTTGCAAGCATTGCGGAGTGCACTGGAAAGTCAGTGCGATATAAACGGGATGAGAATAAATGTAAATAAAACAATGGTGTTGTGGTTTTCTAGAAAGGGAACGGCCAAGAAGAAGTTTTAACAAGGAGGACAGGTGGGACAGCTTAACAATCTCGGGTGTGTTTTGGACTAAAATGGTCAAAGGAGTGGAATTGCATTAGGCAAAGAAGCTTTCGAAAGGAGGAAGGAATTGATGGCGGGTGCGTTGAGTAAGCATGTCGAGGAAAGGCTAATCAAAACTCTGATATGGAGCGTTGTTATTTAGGACGCGGAAACATGGCCATTGAAGCAATATGATGGGCGGAGATTGGAAACTTTTGTAGGGCGTGATCGATTGTGTAGGTGTGGAGAAGAGTGGGAACGGTAGAGTGGTCAGAAAGGAAAAAGAAAACTTTTGACGGAAATCCAAGAAGGCCAATTCATTGCTTACGCAACCAGCCTATTGTACCGCCACAGAGTTTTTCTAATCCACCGCCATCCGCTGAATCTGCTAAACATTCAATGTTCTCGTCCCTGACCATAGCTCTTCAAACATTTCACGGCGAAAATAGAAGGTAGGGTGCGGAAGGGCTAAACAGTCGGAACTCGTGGTCGTAAAAAGATTTCTTTGGCAAGACGTCCCGTCGCTTCTCTGCGAAGGTGAAAACGTCCCTCGTGTGATCCTACCTTCCCTTTCCCCAGCACGAGGGGAGACTCCTGTATCTGAAACAGAGAGAGCCCGCCTGTTTTATGGGATTGGGGCGGCCGGGTCAGATCATAGGAGGATTACGTGAAATCCGTGGAACTCGATCCGTTTGAAGATAAGGACCATCTGTTACTCCGGCCACCGGGGTGCTTCCAATGTTTTCTCAGTAATTACCGTCGCGACAAAACGTTTTCATTCGTAAGATGTGATCGGTGAAGACTACAGAATTAGGCAAGTACTGGTCACGCCGACGCGGGTTTTCGTTTTATGTTCGATTGATGATTTGATACCTTTCAATGTACTCACATTAGGATTAACAAATGCCCTTCTCAGAACAAATTTTACGTTACGCGAGGATTTAATCGACGACTTTCGCGAAGTTACCCGACATTTTTCGGTTATTTTCGGGCGCTTTGATTGTGGTGAGTAAACCTTTTGCTAGAATATGGGTAAAAGTTGGGAGGCCCTCATTCCGTAAACCCGATCTTTGTATCGAGTCTAGCTCACAAATTTTATAAAAGTGAGCTTAAAAGAGGGGGTCGAGATATTTTTTTTAGCATAGATTTATCACTTTTTCGTTCTCGGGTTTTAGACGAAGGCAGTATACGGGTCGGGAATCCTTGATTGGCCCACAGAGAGCATAAGATAATAAGAAGATAAATGGAATTTCTAATTTTACATTAAAGTTGAAGTGATACTATTTCGAGGTTTATTTACCTTTGAGAAGCTACCGGAAAATTGTGATGTCACACCTTATCAATCAATTTTCGACTCCGGAAAATAAATATGACCTGTATCCTTTTTCGTCTTCTTCATCAAAACTTTCGCAAATATTTAAGGCATTAACTTCTTCGGGGTTCATAAATTTTCATCTTGGTCTTTTTATCGACTGAACGTAGCAGTATATATTTTAACGATTACTGAAAACCATATAATTTTGTTTATTCCATTAAAAAATTCTTAATTGTTGGTTAAAATAAATGTGTGCAATAATTTATTTTTAATTATTTATTTAGCATTAATCCGAAAACTGCAAATTTTGGCCTTTACATCGGACTATTATCAATGATAACAATGATCACATTTACAGAAACTCAAGCCATAGATGGAGGAGGAAACCTACCTTAGTGGAATCGAACCCGCCACCCTTGATCGATTTACTGAAACGAGGGGCAACGGTTAATTCTTCTCAGTATATACAGACTCATAAATACCTTCGACATCCTCGCGCGCAACTGGAGAGGCTCTGCGAAACCTGAAATTTGAACCGATTCCACACCCTTCTCATTACCCCAATCTTGCGCGTTGCGATTTTTATTTTTTTTCTCAACTCGAGAGACATCTCAAGAAAATCGTCATGCCTCGGACGATGAGGTGAAGGCAGCTGTCAAGGCGTGGATTCGAGAAAAGTGGGAAGAGTTTTTCAGTGATGGAATAAAAAAAATTGTTACACGCTAGGAGAAAAGTGTTAGCATTAGCGGTGACTATGTTGAAAAATAAATATATGATTTTGAAACTTAAAAATTGCACTTAAGTGTAGTTTTGACCCGATATTGCTCTTTGTTTTTGTTCGCGCTCTCCAAGCATGTGTGCATTACTCTTCAGCCTACCGTCGTATTTCTGGAATAGGCCCTGTAGTTGCTCGGGCAATTTTGGTGAGAAATTGGAGTGGACTTCATTGATCTCCGTTAAGTTCAAGTGATTGAGGAGAAGAAAGGTGTTAGTCTTTCAGAGTTTACTAATGCATCACTAACAGGAGATCAATGGCAAATTTTTTTCATGTGGTTATACGTGCGCTGCTTGCATCAAAGTTTTTTTTCAGCAAAAAATCAATCTCAGTTGATGACATCGTTCTTGAATGTGGCTGCCATTTTCAGGACAGTTTCAGCTTAAGTAAAGTTTAAGATTTACATTTTACTTTTAGGAAAGTTTACTTTACTAGGTTAAGTTGTCAAGGTGAGAAAATGGAGATATTATTTTTACTGGCAAGCATGTTTTTTTAGAACCAGCTTTAGCGATATATTTGCAGTTCAATTTGGAAGAAGTTAGGAATTGCATACTTAGGGTCATTGAAAACACATTTGTGCTAAACTTTCATGCATATTTATTAAATGAATAGTACTTATTATGTACCACATATTGCAACATATATGGACTTTATAGTAAGTAATTATGTTATCATAATTACATGCTATAAAGTTAAACCATTGTGATGCTAGTGATGGTGCCAAAGTAAATCTAAATTTTTCTTCCTAAGAGTCATCTAATTTAATTGTCTTCATAAGAGTCATAAACTAAAGCAAGAGTTATGAGAATCAATCAGTAGTGAAAGCCTTTGATTTACAGATTGAAGCTCTATGCTCCATGTCATTATTATTCAGATCTGGCCCTGAAACTCATTGATTGAATAAGCATAATTATTTTACCCTCAATAAGGAATGCTCATGAATTAGGGTAATATATGTGGCTGACATATATAATTGCCTCTATTATGCTCAATATAGGGATACATTTAAGGTACATGCAAACAATAATGAATTTCAGCACTTGAGTAATGGCACATTGGCCGAGAATTTAGAGCAGTTATTAAATTACCAATTTCAAAATAGTGGAAGTGGTTGGTGAAATAAAGATCTTGGTAATGAAAGTCGATTCTATTTCATAATTGTGCCGGGAGTAATAAGATTTCCTCTTTTGTACATTTAATATTGAACTCTCTTCCTTGGATTTTGTGTGGACTTGCATGGCTATGTGCAAGGTCCATAGTTTCGACCAGCTGATAAATATAACAACCAAGGCAAGGAGCGTATTTAGATGCTCAGTGCCTTTAATCTGTAGAGGTGTCTCAGTGTTTTAGTTAATTTCTTTGACAAGGATTGTTTTGAAATAGCATTGATAACACTGAAGTTTTTCATTGTGATATCAAGTATTAAATATTTCTTGAACAGCTGCCTCATAAATCCTAGCCTCTGGTCTCATGCACATTATTTTCTCCTAATTTACTTACTGTAGTGCACTAATCATTTGTCACAGTTTCATGATACATGTCAATCACATGGCCAGGTGATGTCATTATCAAATTCTTGAAAAGGCCCCAATTCTAAGCTAAGGACTATATAATAGTTGCTTAAATATTTGTCATTTTTAAGAAAATAAAGCTTTGATTTAAAAAATATTATGTTGTAATAATAGTAAAAAAGATTGTGGCTACCCTATTGGTGCATGAGTTGATAGCTCACCCTTTCATATAATGATGCATTGAGCTGCAGCAGCATCCTGCCGCATTCCAGTCACTTTTGGATGCACATTTGGTTTGTCAGAAATTACTGGAGTGACTGTATGAATAAAAACAGCATGTGTGACTGAAAGGATAGGTTGATTGATGTGTCCATGATTGGGCATAGGGGCGAGGGTCGTCAATACAAAGTGACAGAATTGGTGGTTACAGTTGCCAGGAATACTTTGTTCTCTCTGTAGGAAGGGAAGTGACGAGAGGTTTTATCTGGGACCATCAAGGTAGGTTTCATTGCTAAATTGTGACTAATGTGGTGGTCATCATGGGATATGCATGGATATGATAGAGAGATACATTATTTACCTTCTTGTTTTGTCAATTTTTCTCATAAAATCAAGACTGATACATCAACCTTGATGAAGATTGGTTTTATATATACATTCAATTCAATTAAAGGCTCATATCAAATAAGATTTCATTTCAAATTGTTTGTTTATTAATGCATCTTGATTTATGAAGTCCCACAACCAGTATTGTTTCAGCATGAAAATAATGAAAAATTTACCTCTCTTAATTTCATCATTCTACATTAGCTGTCCTGGCATTTGATTTTGAAGTGAATTATGTATTAATACTGCCATTTCTGTCTGTCACACGAGGAAGTTACAATAAGAGTTTTACAGTGGTTATCACTTACAATTTAAAATGCTGTAGCATAAAATGTGTTTCATACATGTGACTCGAGTTGAAAATATTTTGGTTGAAATAACAAAAAATCTATCTAAATGATATTGAATCATTTCATTATTTGGTTTTCACTTACTTATATTTTGATTTAATGGTATTTAATTAAATTGTTCTTGGAAAGGAGTAGAAACTCTCAAATATTTAGCAATATTGGTTTGTACTCAGCCTTCTGTGATGCCTACTTTGATATCCATTACTATGCAATGTTACAACAAAAATGTTTCATCTGTGAAGATATAGTCAACTAAACATTTAACTGGACATATATGTATCATTTATGTATTTTTTAGGCGTGAATTGTTACTACTTGTTCCCTTTGTTATTCTTGTGTTATTAATGATGTCTGAGAATTGTCTTTATACATTCATATAAGTATTGGATCTACTCTCCCTCTTCCAGTGGATGTAGGGAATTTGGGTCATTTGGAGGATTGTTAAGGTAATCTTTTGATTTTGAAAAAATGTCACTTTAGTAGTGTGTGAAATGTAGTATTGAATGATGTTGATAGAGTATAGTACCCATTAGATTTAGGCTGGTAGAAATTTGCATAGAAGGAAACTACTATGAAATGTGGGACCCATGTAATATATTGAAAAGCTCTCCTGTGAAAGGATATGGGAATCAGAATGGTGCAGTGGCTAATGTAATGTTTTCTAACCCAGAGAGTCAGGACTCGAATCCTGGATGCGGCACATTTTTTTCAATAGTATCCTGATCCATACTTATGGTGCTTTGTGGAGAGCATTTAAGTGAGCATGGCGTCTGTCGGATGGGACGTTAAATTGAGGACCCCTTGGTGCCCTTCTCTCCACCCTTCCTCCTTTCCCACCCATCCCTGATGGTGCAAATGACATCAGGAATGTCAGTCGCCTCAAATAAAGCTACTTCTACTCTCCTGTGAATTTTAAATTATTTAGTAAGAATTATATTCTAATAGTCAGGACTAGTCTCACTATTCCAATCCTGGAGAGGTGGGAAAAATCTTGCAAGATATTACATTGATGTGATAACATAACATTACATTTTTAAATAACATAACATTTTGAACATTAACAAAAGCCTAACTTTTTAAAAATTATTTTAAGCATTACATTTTTAAATTAAGTATGAAGTTTGTGTGCTTTTAACCATCTCAGTATTAATGTAAAATTTAAATATGAGTGTTTTAAACGTCCAAGTTATATGCTAAGGTATATTTAAGCAGTGCTTATAATTTTTCTGGCTTAAAAGCAGGGAAGATTATCATTGAGTCGAGGTTAACTTTCCATACCGTTTTGAAATATGATTTATTCAGTTCTCAAATAATTCATTTGGAAGAAAGACAACCTATTCTTAGCTGAAATAAACTTACCTGAAAGTACTCATTTAGAGTTTAAGAAGCTGTCTTACACCATGAGCCGATTCTTACCTCAACAAAGAATATTTGATTTCAATAGCCAAGCAGAATAGGTATGCTCAATCATTCACTAAAAAATGCATGTGTCAAATATGCCATTCTGTTAGTTTTCTTAAAAAAATTCTGGAAACGTTACATGAAAGTATATATTCCGGTGGCGGAATTCAATCCTCAATTGTTCATTTTTTATTGACCCGACGTCTTCAATGTAATGCACTCATATTAACAATAAGCCGCGAGCCGTTCGTTCATCTAATTAGCTGATGGGCTCTCCATCTTGGTCGATTAATTCTTGGAAATATAAAGTAGCCCCCCCCCCACCCGCCGATGTCCCCGACGCCACCTTCTCCACTCCACCTGCCGATTTACACGCGGGTGTCTTGGCGTGCCCCGTCTACATGAGTTCCCCCTCCTCCACTTTCCACCTGGTTTTGCCGCTGAATTACGTTGGCGATACTGACCATTGGTCGGCTCTGCGTTGCAGTCCCGCCAGAGCCCACTCCCTTCCCCGTCGCATCAATCTTATTGCGTCCTCAAATGACCCGTGCACTTTGACTGCCACGTACGACGGAGTACTCTTTTCCACCGTCATCCGTATTACCCCTGTTGCCGATAGTACCAGCTTCATCCCCCCGCTTCTCACCAGTTTCCCCAAACCCTTTGCATCTCCCCATCCTTGGAAAACTCCTCTGAAATGCCCGCTGCTTCCATCTCCGCCGGAAGCTCCCTGGCTTTTGCATTCACAGGAGAGCTCGGTTCGATGCCCACCCGGAAGAACGGGTTTTCCATTTCCGGGGAAGGAGGACTCGCTCTGTGGTTCTCCAACACTCCAAGTCTTCGGGAGTCGCGTTCACATATGTCACATTTCCCATTAAGCTGATCAGTATGGCCGCCGATACGTGCGAAGTGAGCCCCGAGGCAACGTCCTGGCCTTCCGACCCAGAAGTCGCGGATCCGATTCCCGCCTGGGTGGATTTTGATCCACCTAGGGCATGGATGTTTGTAATTGTCTTTATTATCACGTGCAGGGGTTAGGTGGGAGAATGGGGAGTCTAAATCTCAACCCAATGATAAGTCTAAGAATGAAGAATACAATGTATCTTTCCGCTGTCCAAAAGCGTTGAAACTAGTTGTACGTGAATTAAGGACAGTGGAAAGATACATTGTATTCTTCATTTAATAAACATGAATTCCCACAAAGTTGAGCCGGGAACAATTGAATATTTCAATAATAAGTCGTTAAATAAATAAATTGTTTTCAGTATGCATCGAAAAGCCTTCCCAGGACTGGCTGCTCCCTTTTTCTCCACCAACGAGCATATATCAAGCAGCATTCTTGCACGAGGAAAAAACCAAGAGCAGCGCTCTTGACTCTTCTCCCATTACACGCGACTGCGGAAGTAGAACTAATGCTATTGCCATTTGCAATGAGTCTCTGCTTCACCTCACTCAGAGAAGGATAATACCATCACCCAGGCATTCAATAGATGCCAGAATACCGTACAGGCGGAGTTTTTACACCCTCGGGGGTCATGATGCTCTGCAAAAGTAAAACAAGAGCAACTCCCGTCCGATTTTACACGAATTAGCACACATTCAATGCCGCAAGAAATCGCATTCGTGCGCATTGCGTCAAAGGTCACGGTGTTGTATTCAACGTTTATTAACAAGGTTGTTTTCCTTTTGCCTAATTCAAAGAACTTTCGGGGAATGCCGCGACCGTTAATAGAACGGCGTCTACTGATGTGGAGCGATATGCCGAAGTTTCAGTGGAAAAATCATTCCACTTGACCTGGTTGAAGCACTCGGCCGGAAACTGAGGGATCCGGGTTGTAGTCGAAGCGATTGATTTTTACCAAATAAAATATCTGTATTTCGGTAGTGCACATCACGTGATGACTCCATTGAAGTACCTGTCGCCATATTTCTCGCAGTTCTTTGAATTTATGTTTATAAAGCGATGGAATATTGATTGAAGGGTGGCTTGCTTGTGTGACCAGAGGTGTAAGGAATCGTTAGGAATGGTGTTTCCTGTATGAGTAGGTTTCTTATCCACACTGGATTAATGCGTATGACTCGTGATAGAGATAGATAAGTTGAGGAAATTGATAGATCCACCGTGATTTTTCTCTATCAAAAATGTAATGTACAGTTGCAGTGAATTCAGGTGGCTGAGAAAGGAAAATAACTGTCGGTTGGTTACAGTCCAATGGCAGAGAATTTCATCTATGTATTTAAATCTATTTGTCATGAATTTGTTATCTGAATTACATTTATTATTTCCGTAGATTTGAGAAAAATGCCGACCTTAAGAGTCAAAGCATGAGAACTAATTGCAAGGCTATTAAAAACCTCCACCGCCACTTGATCCGCAACTGGAGATACATGTACATGTATATACATGTATGTTATGTACATGTACAATTTAATTTCAGAATACCTGTGTGCTGAAATTATGCGTTTCTATCAGATTCATTATTTCGCGGGTCGATATCTATATCATTAATCTCCTGCCGGTATTGATGAGTCATGTAACTCTTCTCTAGCGCTTTCATGACAATAATTACATAGCTTGGAGGAAGTACTTCTACAGTTAGCTACAAAGCTAAAGAGCCTGTCCCAATGCATGCATGGAAAATGGCTGGGGATTTAGAGATATTAGTTAGACTGAAACATAGTTTCAGTGAACACAACGAAACGTAGAACAGTGCGATTAATTCCCAGAATTTTCCGAAAATGAATGCGGAATCAGATCATGATTTAGTACCAAAACAATGGGCAGATAAAAGAGAATAAATATGGTAAGGAAATGGAGTGTAGAGACATTCATGGGGACGAAATAAAAGAGTACTAGTAGGCTGTTGAGAAAATTATAAGTGAGGACAGGGAAATGGGTATATTAGAATAAAAATGAGAACATTTCAAAAAGGAGATATTCAAGAAGGGAATTCATTGAATCAGTTAGGTTTTCGAATGAACAAGCTTTGGTTAGCCAATCAGGCGAGGAATTACGCCCGTTTCTGAGCCTAGTAGAAAATCTGTGATCATAATCAGTGTATGAGACAAAAATTAATGTCGAAAAACGTAGGTTATGCGGTTTTCGAAAAAGAGGAAGACCAGTTTATACGTTAAGATATGAGAAGAAAAAGTATAGCCGGCAGAGTAGTTAACCTACCCTGGCTGCTTTTATACTACCGAGATGGTCCAGGAAGCAGGGAAATAAGAAGAGGATGTGCGTTAGGCAAGGAAGCTTCCGCAAGGAGGAGGGAATTAATGACAGGGACTTCTGAGTGAGGACGGTAGCAAAAGGCTGGTGAAATCTTTGCTATGCAGCATGGTTTTGCACGACGTGGAAAAATGTTTGTTAGAGCAAGGTGATAGGTGTGGATTTGGAGGCTTTAGAAATGTGGCCGTGGAGAAGGATGGAAAAGGTGAAGTGGACTGAAAGGAAAACAAATGAGAAAGTGCTTAGCGTGATGGGGGAGGTGAGGGGATTGTTGGGAGAAATCATGAGGAGACAGGAATTATGTTGCAAAGCGTTTTGATATGAAATGGGATAAAACGTTGGGCAAGCAAGGGCAAGGGGTAAGAACAGACAAGACATGTTGGACTGAAGGGAGGTAGAATGAATGCGGAATTGCAGAATGATTGATTGTCGTGTCGTATCTCTGGCTGTGCTTTGTTGGGTGTGGGAGAGGAATTTACAACTGTTCGCTGTGTTTCCATCCCAGCCTACCTTAAGCAGGATAATGTCAATAATAATTATAATACCCACAAACATGAATCACTATAGAAAACTGCCTCATGAGAGATAATCGGGTAGTCTGTGTGACCGAGATGCACCCAACCTGCGCAAAACTAATTCTTGACTTATTTACGTATCCAACAAATTTCTTGTACCTCATTATTATTCCCCCACTGTAACCATGAACCCCCAAAGTGCGTGCATTACACATGTGATTAAATTGTTGTGCAACTTTAGTTTATGTACAATGGTCTTAAATTATTGATTACTGTAGCGTTAAATTTAATTTAGTTTAAAAACATGAATTCTGGTGCTAATTCAAAGAAATAACTGAAACCGTTTTAAATTACAGTCTTGGAAAATATGTTACTCTTGGCAATAAATCATTAAATTTTATTTGGAATTTGGTAGGTCCCAATATTTCAAATTGCTGAGCTTAGAGAAAATAAACATTTCCTGTTGAAGACACGATAGCTTTCGGCTTCTCTGAATGATTCAACCGGGATCCCCGGAATTCGGGAACACAACCGATGACGATGAAAATAATTTAAAGAAGAGTCTCGCAAAAACAAATTAGTCTGGAAGCATGCCTATCTAATTGCATTCCATTTTATACACGTCTGCTACTGTTAGTTATTTTATCTCTTAAATCCATTAGAAAAAGAAGAAACATATCCTAATACAAAACTTATTCTTTATTCTAATGAATAGCACTTCACGTATATGTAGAGTACGTCGTATTATATACCCGTACGTATAAAATAAAGACCTCTAACTATCTATCTATCTACGTATAAATATATGATAGGATAGGTAGAGGCTGAATCTCAATTAAATTAATTAAGTACATTTATTATCTCTTCAGGCACATCACCAAGTTCACTCTTCGAAGTTAACTCTTCATCATCTTCCACCACTGGCGTTGAAAAACTGCCTAAAGATTTTTCAATCCATTTTTTATGCAAATCAATCTGACATTCTGCCAACTTTCCAGGATACACCGGCTTATTTCTTCATTCGACACTTTTAATCCTTCCCGATTCTGTGTAGTCCTTCATACCACACATTATCCACTTTTCCCGACTAGAAGGTAACACTGATTTAAAAGATTTATTAATGTGTAAATCCTGGCAGCCTTGCGGTTTCCTTTTCCTTTCGCGGAATCGATGACTTCTAGCTTATACATCACTATACACGATTTTCTTCTCCATGGGCACTTTGTCATTTTTAATATAGTATTTCTTGAGAAAATTCTATATTAAACATGCTTAACTCAATTCAGGTTTAAAATTATCACCATGTAGGCGGCACTTTCTTAGAACCTGGAGGGTGTCTAGGGCAGCTCATTGCCGACACTAACAAAGCGTAGCAAACAAAACAAGAAAATTCTATTTCATTAGTTCTCTTATTTTTTTATATTTGGTTTGCTGAAAGTTAATTTGTATATCAAATGAAAGGGCACACAAACCTATGTCTCGTTTCGACTTACGAATCTAAGCGAAAAAGCAATAAGGCGGCATATTGTGTTGGCGGGTAAATATTGTTTATTTTTTGATCCTTCTGTTGTTTGGAATTAATTTCAATCGCCTGGCTCTCATCTTCGGTATACTTATGGTAGATATAGCTACAGGAAATTATGATTTCATGTATGCATTAGTTGTTACCATCTATTAGTGCATGGATATAGAGGTATTTTTCACACAATATATACAATTATTACGCGAATATATATGTACAGGTATACAGATGCGCGGCATCTATACGCGTTCAAGATAAATATAAAGCTCTGGGCGCGCGGTATCAATACAAATTCATGATAACTACGAAGTTCTGGGTGCGCGTTATACATAAGGTGCGCGTTATCGTATCGTAATATTAATAAAGTGTAACGTCAGATTCAGGATGATAATAATGGGGAGACGGGTGGGGAAATGGTATCTATAAACATTAACTTGGACAAAAAAGGAGTGCCTGGATGCATGAGGTACAATTACGAGTTAGTCCAAGGAGACGGGTAGAGTAAAATAAAGATAAAGACATGTAAATATGAGATATCGAATGTCGCAAACAAAATTATAGTAACAGTAAATAGGAAGAAAAGAAGCAAGCAAATTTCAGTGAAAAGATTTTTTGGAGAATAGGAGAATAGAAGAAATGAAAGAATGTGAGTGTAGGTAGAAGTAGTGAAGGGGCAAATAATTAAACCGAAGAGGGAAACAAATAGGGCGACAGAATGAAGAATACAATGCGAGGATTTAGAAAGTTTCTGGAGGAATAGTGAAATTGTTGCAGTGGGTGGAAAGGTGAAGGGAAGGAAATGTGAAGTGAGAAAAGACAACAATTGCGGCCGCTGTTGGGAAAATTATTGATGGGGCCGGGAAAGATTTAATAGCGTTGGTGATAATGCACAAAATATGCCCGGAAAGGCGCATTGAAGAGTATATTTATAGGCATCGTAAATCGTGGTGGAACTCGCCAGCTTGATTTCAGATGTGCGTGGCTGCGAGGGGAGGCCTAAGGGAATGGAGGGCAGGAAGGAGCGCAGAGAAGGCAGGGCTTTCTAATTATTCGCACTTTCTCTGAGTAAGGCGCAATTAAATTGCTTGGAAACGGTGACATAGTATGTAACCGCGTAGCTACTCCTCCTGGCGTTTGTTTTTCATGTTTGCAGCTTCGATATTTCCCATGTGCTCGTAATTATCGAAGGTATCAAAGACAATAACGTGAGATTAACTCAAATTTTTGTTAAAAATGAGCAATGAGTTTTCACGTACCAGTTTCCAAATTTGCACTAGGTGTCCAAGTGCGTAACAAAAGCTGTTTTAATTTGTTTCGTGAGAGTATTTTTTTCTAAAATTTTGTAAATGAGCCTTCCGACATCTTTTTCCATTAGTTATATCTAAATCTATGATTAAAATTTTCGAGGATCAATGGCGGAAAACCCACACATCGAACGCGTAAATAGATATTACCAATGCAGCAGATAATACCAGGCAGAAGTTGATTATAAAATATTGAAATATTGGCGAATGGAATTTGTGTCTATAATCAAATTACTGATTGTAACTATTACATCGTCTAAATAAAAGTTTGCATTAATGCTGTTCGCTATTTTACGAAAACATAGATTAATGGAGAAAAAAATGGTGAACATTTCTACGTAGCTTACACTTTTGATTGTTTCTAATTTAAAATAAATGAAAAAAAGCCAAAGTAAGGATGCTATAGATCAAAACATGAAATTATCATATCTATCGTAATTTTAAAAACTAATTAAGCTTGATTATGTTTTATTACTTAAGAAAAAGAGGTTTGCCATGCTATAATATTTTGTTTTCGGTATGTGTACTTTATACTCATATGAAATATTTTTTTGGCAATTAATATTCAGTTCCTTTTGCCATTTATCGCACCATGAAATATGATGCTACTTATATTAAAATTTTTATTCAAGACTAATTAACGCGAATGTTCATTAAAATTTGCATCGCAGGGAAGCAACCGCAGGCAGCCAGGTGGGCGCTTCTGCTGACTTACTTCCCTCCACGCATCGACCAAGTTTTCCAGCGAAGAAACCTTTCGCCAAAGAGCACCTTCTGCGCCAGTGCCACGCAGTTTTACGATGTCCAGGTCTCTAAATGAGGAATAGAAGGAAATAAAATGGGGCATCCTGAATCTGTTGGAAAGTATTCGATTGAATATCGACCCTGACTACACAGCGTCGTGATTGGGCAGTTCATACACGACTGCACTCCATGGCACGTTACCTCGTTGATTCAAAATCTAAATCAACCCACATTAAGCATCTACCCACTCCACCCTAGACCCACAAAATATTTCCACTGCAGGACCCTCCACAGATCACCCTCGGAGGTCTAAATGCTCCTCTGACGTTGTTTTCATCGGTCGAAGAAGATATTTCATGAAATAGGTTGTTTTGTGCAAGACAACTTATTGTGGCAGAATTTTCTATTTTACAAATGGACCTATGTATATATTTAGCGTATTCCACCAATCCACGGCCTACTTTGTGTTATACAGGGGAGAGTGTTGAGAAAAGAAGGCGGTGACAGGAAAAGAATAGAGATTTGGGTTGGAATTAAAGAAGGATTAAGAATGAATTTCTACTCTGAGCGGAAATAGAACATTTTGTGTCGGTTAAGTTGGAACTTAGAAGAATTAGCAGTGTATACTTGGCCCATAGCCCATAAAACCTGACCATAAGCCGGTCGACTGGTTTCATTAAGATTTCACATATGAAAGTACCGCAAGATTGCCAATGCTTTCCACTTTTTCATTAGTGTATTTTTCCCTATTAGCGTGGGGTAGGGATGTACGTTTGCAGGGATTTATACTTAATTACTCCTGTTTGTTTTCGCCGGTTACTTGGTTCAAATATTTCAAATCGGCAACAGTGGAATCTCACGAAATCCTCCCCCCAAAATTGTTACAATAATTTGAATGGAGCAGTCGTTAAGTAGCTAATGTATTTATCAAACTGTTAACATGTGTGTAAGTGTATGCCTGTGTGTGTGCTAATGCTACGAGTAATGCAAAAGTCTCACGGATGTGAATAATAATTCATACGAAGGAGTGAAATGGTGTTAGCCAACAAAAATATAGAAAAACACATAAAAAGAACATTCTCAGAAGGGATATAGATATTGCTGTGGCTAAAATGCTGGCTTCCCTAAAAAATTCGCATCCTGGATGCGTCAGATTTTTTTCAGTGGTATCCCGATTCATACTTCCGGTGCTCCGTGGAGAATACTTTAAGTGAGTACGCCGATCTTCAGATGGGACGTTAAACTGCGGACCCCTTGGTGCCTTTAGTTAAGAGTAGGCTAATGCCGACGCCGGGTTTCTCTCCACCCTTCTTCCATTCCCATTCCTCCCTAATGGCGCAAAAGACCTCTGCTGTCGGTCGCCTCTCCTTATAAGTACTACTTCTTCAGCATAAGTTTTCGAGAAGAATATTTTCATTTCAAGTAAGCTAAATATGAGGACCATCGTTAAATTTACGGTCAAAATTCATTTTATCACACTTAAAATATATGTATGTTATATTACACGTAATAAATAATAGAAATATATGCATATAATAAGGGGAAAATTTGAAACAAAACTACGAAAAAATAGGTAAAATGTCAAGCAGAACAGAAAATTCGGAAGCCGTGTGAATTTGTTTCTTGTGTGTTTTTGTTCGATAGTGCTATCTTTGCGTACATTATTATTCACATCCGTGAGACTTTCACACAAGTTATACATATATATATAAATACAGATTTAGATTTTTAAACCATAGAAACACAAAGAAAGGACACTCTCACATGTAGTTTTGATGTTTCGACGACTCGGCCGTCGTCTTCAGAATGGCGTTGTCGGGGAAGAGCGGTGCAGACATGTGCGGGGGAGAGGTGAGGAAAAAGGAGGTAAGGGACCAATAGGAAATGAATAAGGGGTGGGAGGTGATATGTAGTCAGCTATATGATGCATTCAGTGGGCTTGGTTCAACCCGGGCGGTTTAAATGCCTGGGTAACCCAGATAATCGCCATCTAGCGGGTTCTCACCGCTGAGATCCCCCTCACCTCCCACGCCGCACACACTTTCTTTCACACACAATTTCTTTGTGTTTATATGTATATATAACAATCTAAATATATGTTTCTATGTAGTTGTGCGTCGCCGAAGAGCGTTCCATTTCAAAGATATATGTATATATATATGTATATATATAGGTATATATATATGTATATATATATATCTGTATAGTAAAGAGCTTAGACCAACAAAGTTAGACATTGAAAAAGAATATGACGTAGAGGAAGATAGCTTAGGACCAGGCATACAAGGCAATGAGATAGAAAGGGCATTAAGGGAGAGGAAGCTAAATAGGGCCGTGGGGGTGGATAACATTCTCGCGGAACTTTTAAAAAGCTTAGGAAAATGTGGGAGGAAGAGACTGATGGGCCTATGGGCTGATCCGTAGTATTTATGAGGAAGGAATCTGGCCGGAAGACTTTGTGAGATCAATTTTAGTTCCTATTCCGAAAAAGGTAAAGGCTACATATTGTGAGGACTACAGGACAATAAGTTTGATATTCCACTCAGCTAAAGTTGTTCTCAGGATAATAAACAAAAGGATAGAGAGTAGGGCAAATGATTACTTAGGGGATGATCAGTTTGGGTTTAGGAAGGGGAGAGGTACGCGTGATGCCATTGCAGTAATTAGATTATCAATCGAGAGGAATATAGAACACAACCAGGAGGTATTTGCCTGTTTCGTAGATTTCGAAAAAGCGTTTGATAGAGTGAATTGGGAAAAACTAATGAGTATATTGCAGAAAATAGGAATAGATTGGAGGGAAAGGAGGCTAATCCGCAACCTGTACATGTCTCAGACTGCTCAGGTGCGAGTGGGGAACGGGGAGTGGGCAGTGTTAGGAAGAGGTGTAAGGCAGGGTTGCCCATTATCACCGTTGCTGTTCAATCTGTTTGCAGGGGAAATGATTAAAGAGGCATGGGAAGAACTGGAGGTAGGAATGAAAGTGGGTGGGGAATTCGCAAAATCAGTTAGGTTTGCTGATGACCAAGCTTTAGTTTGTCAGTCAGCCAAGGGGCTGCAAGCATTGCTGAGTGAATTGGAAATTCAGTGCGACAGGTATGGGATGAGAATCAATATTAATAAAACAAAGGTTATGCGATTTTCTAGAAAGAAAAAGGCCAAGCTTAACATTAAAAAAGGAGGGCAAAAACTAGAGCAGGTAGAACAGTTTACGTATCTCGGTAGTGTTTTGGACCAACACGGTCAAAGTAGTAGGGACGTAAGAAGAAGAATTGCGCTAGGCAAAGAGGCTTTCACAAGGAGGAGGGAGTTGATGACGGGGACGTTGAGTAAGGATGTTAAGAAAAGACTCGTAAAAACTTTGATATGGAGCGTAGCTATGTACGGCGCGGAAACGTGGTCATTGAAGCAGGAGGATAGACGTAGACTGGAGGCTTTTGAAATGTGGGTGTGGAGAAGAATGGAGAAGGTGAAACGGACAGAGAAGAAAACAAATGAGGAAGTACTTGGTATGGTGGGCGAAGAGAGGGGTTTGTTGGGAGCAATCCTTTGGAGGCAGGAAAAGTGGATGAAGGGGGTGTTGACCGGCAGTGGGATGTTGAAGACTGTGAAAGAGGGTAGAATGTTGGGCAAAAGAGGAAAGGGAGGGAACAGGATAGGGATGTTGGACGGGATGAAGGGAGGAAGAAAGTACTCAGAGATGAAGAGGGACCTGATATAGAGTAGGATGATGGATATTGTGTTTTGTTAGGAGTAATAAAATATTTGTTTGGTAGTTGTGTCCATCCAAAAACCTACCTTAACCGGTAGATTACCTTAAAAAAAAATATATATATATATATATATATATATGTATATATATACAGATGGAAATAGATCTAAGGAAAAGGGATAGGAACACATGTAAAAGACAAACACAGGGGGGGTGAGGAAGGCGGAATCGAGCAGATCACAAGTGCAAAAATATTTCAGGAATGAAATGCCAATACCTCGAGTATTTTTTATCGAAGCCTCCACGAATTCTATCCATTGTACTAATCTCCACTTGCATGAAATTTCCTGTCTTTGAACACTACCCGTAAGCCAAAGGGCCAGCGACATGACTTTTAATCGACAAAATAGTCTTGCAAGGTATTCAAGTACTACAAGGACAAGGATTCATTCCTTTTAAGACACCAGTTTGCAGAACAACGTAAAAAGTTACCGCCCCGACTTCTCCCGCAGTTTCATTGCATTGGTCTGGGTTTGAAAATTGCGGGGTTAGAAATTCAATGTTTTGATACGTGCGACCTAATTAGATGCATCAGAAATAATTTCTTGTCCAATAACAAATCTGTATCGTTTCAATAGTGATCAAATTTCACTTAAGATGTGCATATGTTACGAGCATTAGCAAATACTACCTCATCTCTCATTCTATCTAATAAGTGACAAGCCTCGAAAAACCACACATTAATCTAAATCTACATGCTAGATCTCCCAACGTCATATGGCCAGATGGTATTTCACTATTTTAAGGTGGTTATATTTTTTTCCTTTGATTAGTTTATTTTGTTTCAATTGTCATAACAATACTAAAGACTCATCATCTCATAAATTTGCACCACATTTATTCAATCTGTGATTTTAGCGGAAAGATCCCATTTACACATCGGTACATTTAAAAGGAGTATTGCTGTGAATGTCGTTATTTTGGCTGTAAATTTCATATGAAAACAATATTTTCTCAACTTTCTGCATGCCAAGACCATGGTTAAAGAAAAAAACAGATGAGAAAATATTAAACACGGCAACCACTCAACGAATAGGCATAAGGGTTTTGAATATAGAATATACTCCTAATACAATCAATATTTTAAAAAATTTATTTCTTTTGTTGAAAGAAAAATCAAATAAAAATAGGTATCCTTTCGCATTTGGTCTTGGGGCATATAATTTTATACATTACTTGATCATATTTTCCCCATGATTTTCCCCCACCCGTTTAGGATACTAGCAAGAGAAAATGTTCTGTTTTACTTATATTCATACTATGAATAGTCGCTAGAAATGCACCCTAATGCAGCGTATTATATATAGTATGAATATATATTATGAGATGTTTCAATATACGAAGGTAATCCTAATATTTTACTGTTGTAAACGAAGGAGCTGCCTCACCCAGAGTAGAACCCAGTAGAGCTTTTATATTGGTTGGGCTGAGGCCTTTCAAATAAAAGTATTGTATCAAATAACGATGACCAATTTGATCCATTTTCACAAATTCACTGAAAACGCTCACTACAGATGGCGGTCAAACAAATACTTAACCATGTGGTGTCTTCAAGCTTGAAAGATATACTTTATAGATTGCATGATTTCTAATAAAGTAAAATTTGTTAAGCAACTACCGCCATGTGTAGGCCAGGACGGGTACTTATGGGCCTTCCCATTTATTTAAAATTATTATTCGTCGATCGCACAATATTGTGATATAGCTTGAACACTGATACTCTGAGAGAGGAAGGAAACTTAGGCTATTATATTCCCACTAGTTCATCAGTATGCATAATATTGGTCAATACAGAATAACCACCATTTGAATAACCGCGGATCGACTGATAATTGCCCACGCTAGCTGGAAAGTTCTCTTCAGCGACATTTCAGCTGGAGGCTCTCTCCAGAGCTCTTGAAAATCTCCTCGGAAGTCAGCGGATAGAGCGGAGATGAAGGGCAAGAGAATCGTGGAAGGAAGTGGCTGAAGTAGGGAAGGAGTATAGAGGAGGAGAGTTGACTCTCACCCCATTCTAGTGATCGTCCAATTTCTGCAAAGCGACACGTCCACCCCGCCGCATATGCGGAGCGATGAGGCTACGTGCTTAAATCCGCCGAAGGGCGGCAACCAGAGCCACGCCTCGAATCTAAATATAACCAAATACGGTTCAAGGCTTTATTGTAAATGTTATCAATGGTGATGCAATATCTTCATGCTTTAGTTAGCAATGATATGAAAATTATGAGTTCACATGTAAGGTAAACTTTTATCAAGTTACGGCTAAATTTTTCGGAAAAAATAGAAAATTACAAGAAAAAAATATTCATCACGCATACTTCGAAATGGGCTTGCTACATGTATTACCTGTTCAAAATTTGACATTGTTTGCGGCCTGGATCCTTTAACTAAAGTAGTTTAATGCTGACGCCGGATTTCTCTCCATTCTTCACCCATTCGCTGAAAATATTATCTCTACTAACATGCCCACCCATCTCCAATGATGTCAATGACTTTAGTTTTCGGTTGCTAGCCCTAATAAAAACCAAGAGTATTAACTTTGTTTGACTGATGAGAACCACCATCAGTCAAATACCACTTTTTAAAAGTTTTTCATCATTGTGAGTCGTAGGTAAGCTTTCTATAGTCCTGTGATGGTTTTCAGGTGACATCGCGGCCCATAGCAGTATTAATGATATGCGCCACAATCTCTTCTTCACCGAAAATGTTGACGACGGAATATTCAGTAAAAATAAAGCCTTGGCCTAAAAAGTTTTTTTATTTTAAAATTAATAGGATGCACTTTGGGAGCAGTTATGTATCGAACAGAGATACAATATTATGAAAAAACATATAAAATAAGTTATAACATTTTTGTCTCAAATGATTTTCATTGGAAAAACGGCGTTTTTAGAATTTCCTCACCAGAATTATCTGAGCGAATATAACACTCAAATATTTCTCATTATGAATCTCGAGAAGGAAAATATTAAGCAGGAAGAAGGCATAGAATCGTAAATGATTACGATAGAAGTACTCAATCAAAGGCCATGGAAAAATAAATTGAATTATTTCTAATATTTTACTTTCACTTTGAAATAAAATCATGTACACTTTGTTATAACAATATTTTTTCTAAGACCCTTTGAATATTTATTTCTATTGACTGAGAACACTTGCAAATATTGCGGAAAAAATCATAGAAATTTTCGTCATGCATGCGAAACAGTGATAGAGGTGGGAAAAATTGAAGACATTTTTCTCTCATCTCGTGAAATGATGATAGCTTTATGCGTCAATAGCGACCACATTCACTGTTCCTCGACTTTAAAGAAAACGAGTTTTCCAAAGAATAAGAGCAGTTTGCTTCTTCCTATATTTCGTAAAATGCAATAATGTATTATCAGAAGTAATGTCTCTGACTTGATTGAAATTATTATACGAAGGTAAGTCAATATATTAGTCGCAAACGTCAGCAAGACAAACACAGGTGCTGTTATGAACATTTAATTGAGACCTCTTGGAAAATTTCACCTTACGGTCCCGGATTAATGATTCTTATCTGTTCAAGCCCCTTAAGAAATCGTTTGGAGTCAGATGTTTTGAAAATGATGATACCGTTGGCCATAAAGGTTACTCGTTGGCTGCGCCAGCAAACAAAAGACTTCTTTGCCATCAGCTAGGACTTGTAAAGACATGGTATGAGTGCCTGAATGTACAGGGTAAATATGCAGACACATTAAATAAATTTCAGAAAGTAACTCCTAATATTATTACCTATATCAGTTTTGCCGGCTTTTAATTGATTTATACTCGTACATTCTTTTTGGTAGAAATATTTGCCAATAGGGACCATTTTTAGTTTTCTTTTTTCAACTATCGAAAGGTAATAAATGTTTAAACACTTTAAACATTATATTGAGCCACAATCATTACTACTTCTGCTTATTATCACTGCTAATTATTTTCAGTCTGACCCAGGAAAAACGATTTTTCATGACGATATATATTTCTCAATGTATTAGAGAGATGTGGAGTTTAATCATCGAGAGAAAATTCATTCAAACAGTTAATTGTCGGTTCCGATAAAATTAAATAAAGCCTTTTGTAATTATGAAGTGGTGCTTATCGAGAACTAAAAATCGGGCGAAATCAGTCAAATGGTACATCACCTGGCCGGATATCGAGGGGTACGCGTTTGCATCGCGGTCCAGGGAATTGCGAATTTCACGTTGAGAAATCCTCGCGATTATGTGAACGCCTCCAGTCGGATCGTAAAATTGAATTCTGCGTCTTTCCCTTTAGGAGTAGTATTTTAGGGGAGGCGACCGATGGCTGAGGTCATTTGCGCCATTAGGGATAGATAGGAAAGGAGGAATGGTGGAGAGAAACCCGGCGTCGTCATAATCCTACTCTTGTCGAAAGGCACCAAGGGGTCCGCAGTTTAACGTCCCATCCGACGGACGGCGAACTCGCTCAAAGTGCCCTCCACAAAGCACCTCAAGTAGGGATCGGGATACCACCGAAAAATATCTGTCGTCATCAGAATTTGAACTCCGGCCCTCTTGGTGGGAAGCCAGTGCGTTAGTCACCGCACTATTCCGATCCCCTCTCTTTCCCTCTAGTTTCTTTCAATTATTCAAAGGCAAAACAACTTTTTCATTTAAAATTGGCTTGAAACCCTTTATACTATTACACAGCTAACACGACTACGATTACTTAGCGACATTGAATGTGAGGCACGTAATTAGTCCGATTATCTCTATCGCTTACAGCCCCGTGAAATTCACATGTTAAGAGGACTGATACTCAGCATCGCGCACGTGAGGGCCCTTAAGTTCCGTGCATACTTTCCACGGCACTCGCTTGCCGGGAGAATATTATTCGAAAACACGCATTCTTGCTTTAGGACGGTTGTTTAGTTTTCCTACGGAATTCGACTGTGTAAGATCGTCAAGCCGCAGATATTTCCCGGTTTTGATTTACCAGGTGACGCCGCGGTTAACCTAAGTTTTCTTTTTGCGTTTTCTTTTCTTTTGCTGTAAATACTCTTTTTTGCAGCAGGCGCGAGCAGAGTGGTTTGAGCTTTTTCTGTTGCTTGACGCGCTTTCTGCCCTTTCCTAACCACCATGAAACCAACCTGCTAGAATGCAAATTCAACCCAAAGATACGTTTTTGATGCATTTTGGCCGTGAATGGCGTGTCCTGACTCCGCTGGAAACCCACGCTTCTCGACGGGACTCTCTACATCTCACGCCGAAAAGCATATCTATATCGCTTATATATTTTTCATGATTCATATTTGTTTCTTTATTTTTATCATTTAAGTTCAACCAATGATTAAAGAGCTACTGTGGAATTGACCGAATGAATTTCCGCAACTCGTGAGCTTTCCTAATTTAGATGGACGAAGCGTTCCACTGGAACGCATTTTCGGAACCTCAACGAACGTCGAGACCCAACGTCTTCTTGAAGGAATAACCCGACTGATATTAGCCTAAGAACTTTCTAAATGCGCGAAAAATCACGAAATATGAAAGAGCAAAGAGGAGGAGGCGAATCAATTGCTAGGAAAAGGAGAAAATGCATAAAATACCGTGGAGAAAATGTTGCGTGTTAAACGTTCATCAAAGGTGTAATGGACCCCCCCAATGATAGAAGACGACCAAAAGGAGTCGTGCGTAAACGGCCATAGTCAAAAGATTGCACTTGAAGAAACCACTTGCTAGTGATGGAGGATTGGAATGTAGCGGAAGGGGAAGTAAAAGACGGGGCGGATGAGTACCATTTAGGAGGAACGAGTGACCGTGTGGAGAGAACTAGAGTTTTGCTGGAGAGATATTTGAATTAAATCTAACACCTGGGTAAACACCACAGGAACCGTAGCTAAGCATGAAAAAGCCGAGAAATACACGGAGATATCAGTTAGACTGTGTATGGTTAGAGAGAGCTTTGGATAAAGTGGTATCAACTCAAAGATTCCCGGGAGAAGATGCAGACTCAAATACAGATATATATTCAGCGCTTATGAAACGTTGTATTTATTTCAAGAGAATAAGTAAGAAAATGAGTATTAGAAAATGGCATTTAAGGGCTGAACTGGAGCGAAAAGGAAGTAGTGCCAGGAGGCAGTTAATAAAATTTAATAAGGATAAGGGAATGGGTACATCATAAGAAAGATTGGAGTATTTCAAAAAAGGAGCGAACAAAATATTAGGAATATTAGATAGAAAAAGGGTTAGAATATTGCTGATTACAAAAGAAAATAAAAAAAATGATGCATGAAAAATAAGAAATAGGAAACTGTGAGCCTAGTTATGGGAAAATGACTAGAAATAAGCAATAAACTTGGAAGGGAACCTAACAGAACAAATGAAACGTGTTGGAAAGCGGAGCGTAAAGAAATGGAGAAAAGGAAATGGCAGCTCTATGCAGTAAGGCGGAGCTGTCAGGAAGAAAGAAGTAAATTCTGTTTTTTATCTAAGATTCTAAGCATCAACAACCACTCCAAAGAGAGTAAGTATAAATGGAGTGGTTTCGAGCGTGATGTGGTGGAAGTCGAACAAAATGAATAACCGATCGTAGCACTTTTCCACTTGATAAGGTGGAAATCAAGTGGATTATCAAGTGGAAAAGTGTTGCGATCAGTTATTCATCGAGATTAAGTATCTTTGGGGTGGGCGCTGATGCTTAAAACCTTAGTTATTGCTGTAAAAAAATGATACTGCCGTAGTACATTTTATTTTTTAAAAGTAATAGTACAAACTGCCACAACTGTGGAGAACGTAAATAAAGGCACAAGTACCTTTCCTAATAACTAATAAAACTGCAAATTTGTCTTCAGTGTCGTCATTTTCTTCAGTTTACCGGTTCATTCGAAATTCCTTGTTTCTATTTTGGTCTATATGTAAGTCAAAAATGATGGTTCTCATGTCAAATATTGCAAGTACAAAAAATGTTTTCCGTGCTTATCAAAAAGATATTTTAGACCAGAGCTCTAACGTATGAATTATGCAAGAAGTGGGGGACTGTCTCTATGGAATATTAATATATTTAACGTCATCGCGAAT
This sequence comes from Hetaerina americana, assembly GCF_022747635.1. NCBI lineage: Eukaryota > Metazoa > Arthropoda > Insecta > Odonata > Calopterygidae > Hetaerina > Hetaerina americana. The sequence goes on along the minus strand of NW_027286797.1, from coordinate 3,791,906 downwards.
ACAGCCGCTGATCACGTGGGAAAAGAAATTCTATTTTGGTATGGTCTAAAATTATCCAAGTTCCCCAGACGCTATTCGAGTCACTTTTATTATGCATGCAAGAATGAGGGTCATTTATTTATCAACATTAATGCTCCACCCTAGGGACGTTGTAGTTCAGGCGGAGTGTTTAGGACGACCCGGGGGCCCGGGCTCGATTCCTAGGGACACCTCAGCTCCACCCAAGTTGTGCAATTGTTCGGGTATCAGTCCTCCCCGAAAAACCACAGGTGACGGAGGGAAAAGATCTGGCCCCCTTATCCTGATGTGTCAATTTTACATTCCATGTTGTGCTTAACATTGGGTGAACTCTACCATCACCTACCATACCAAGCTTCGGCTTGATAACTGTGTGTATACCCCGCCAAATGAGGTGAACAGGTGGAAAAGTAAGGCATTGTAAATGAAATTTAGCATATATCACAGAGAAGGCCAATTTAGCTGGAGTCTTCAAGTCTGTCTGCGGGGGAGGGGGGACAGTGACCGAAATAGAGAGAGAATAATTCATCCTCCTCCGCTGGGATCTGAAAGGGCTTATTCTTAGCCGCGAGACGACCGATGTGGTGAGGCACTATGCAAGAGTGTGTGCCTTTTTTCACTAGAGTGGACCCAACGGGCAGAAACAATATCGACTCTTTCTTCTTATCGTCCCTTCGGAAGCAGTAATTAAACGATGTGGACTCTTTCCCCTACAGCTATATATAATACAAAAGTAATAGTAATAGAGGTTTCAGTTTACACCATGGCTACAAATCGGATCCAAACCATTGGAAAATTGATTGCTATTTCGAGTTGCGAGGTGACGCGGGAGCTAACATACGTACGGCCAAAAAATAATTCTTTTTAATAACTTGATTTAAAATAGCCTCTTGAATGACGATATTCAAGCGAAGGATAAAAAATTTATTTATTCAATGGCCATAAGCGTAATGGAAGTAGGAACAGTCCAATTCCTATTAATAAAAGTAGGAACAGCTTCCTATTCGACCTCGAGTCTCTCCAAGAGCTTCTTCAAAGTGCAAAGAGGGGAGGAAGTATTTTCGCACAAACTTTATTTAATGTTTACAAACTGAAACGCATAATCTTGGCGAAAAAGATCGAGAAAAACTTCCACACCGTTGGAAAAATAACTTGTAACAAACGAAATGGGGGCGCATTACGTCATCTGAATCTCGTAAGCCGATAAAAATAAATAAAAGTGCGGCAGCATGCGGTTGAGTAGATTTGCGAATGACGCGTGGGAAGGAGAACAAGGAAATATAAAGAACTATTTTACTTATCCTAAAAATCAGACCTCTCTGCCATTAATTTGACGGTCACCTCTTTGATGCTATCGGCGATTATCGCAGTTTTTCGCCGCCCTGAACTCTCATCACCACCAAAGCCGGTACAGTCGCGTTAAAATTCAGCTTCCTAGAATTTCACGATCGTGGATGATGCAGCTGGGTCCCCGCACACAGCGTCCAACTCGTCTTTGATTTGTTCAGGAGCATTGTCTTTGAAAAACGAATATTTAATGACAGCTCGATTCGTAATGTTTTCCATTTAAATAAGAATCCTCGAGATGACTCACTTATTAAGCGATTATCAAACGCCGACGGAGGGTCCAAAATGGTGTCGGTGAGTGCCTTTCACCGCAGGCGTGAACAAATTCCCCAAATTTTGCCGTCATGCTGCCATGGCATTAGTTCTAAGCGCCAACGTGGGCGTAAAACTCGTGGGCAATCGTCAAGGAAGGGTCCCATGCGTTGACGATAGTACTATCTTTCTGCAAAATACTGAGCTTCTTCCGCATATAACGCATATGATGGTCACCCATGGAACCTGCTTATTAAAACCTAATCAATAAAAATTTCATCACATGATAATTAGGGGCACTAACGACACGCCTGACTGAAAAATAGAAATGGACATCATCGTGTAAATGGAATTGGTCGGGTGGAATTATCAAAACCCTTCCAACCATACCGCGCGGAAGACGAACCTATGCCGCAGCAAAACACGGCTCAGTATTCAACGGATTATAATCTTCAATCGACTGATTTCCAATTATTGTCGAAAAATTCGAATGCTAAACGTCACTGATGCACCACATGCTATAATACACCACATTATACCAGCTTATATTACTTGTTTCATTGCCAATGAGTTTTTATCTTTTTTGTCTCGATATAAATTGATTTTTACTCCTTTTAGGACAAATTTTATGTCTTTTACTGATAATTGAATTTCATATCGTCTTCGGCCCTCCCCGGACTACAACCTTGCCGTGGTGGAAGGGCTTGTGCGTTCCGATGACCCCTAGAGCTGTGCTGGCGGGAGTAATAAAAATTGCTCCTGGTAGGGTCACCCATGCCAGATAGGTCGAAGGTTAGGAGCCAGACGAAAGGTAGTCCACGCAGCGTCTGTTCCTCAGTGAGGCGGCTGCAATGGCGTCTGACCCCAGTGGGGCGGTCAGTAAGTGATGGTGTCACGTTAAAAACACTATTGAGGAAGGCAACGGGACACCACCTCAATTATCATTCCCAAGAAAAAATATGATGGACAATAGAGATATTTTGAGTCCTGGCAACCACGGGGCTCGGCCCAATCGGCCGTGTGTCGTGCCCGGCAGCGGGGGAGGCAAGGCTTCCGCGGTCGTCATCCCACGACACCCTTGCAAGGGAAAACCAACAGCAGCAGGACAGAAGACGCAATAGAAGAAGACCAAATTAGTTAGAATAGGAACGTGGAATGTTAGGACAATGATGAGGACAGGGAAATTGGAGAATGTTAAGCGAGAGATGGAAAGGGGAAAAATAGATAGTTTATGTCTATACGAGGTGAGATGGAAGGATAGCGGGGATTACTGAAGCGATAATTATGGAATAATATAAAGCGGCGAGAACGAGAGCCAACGAGGGGTTGCCATGGTATTAAATAAAGAGGTGGGAAGAAGCGTGGTCGACATAGGGCAGGTAACGGATAGATTATTACTAGTAGAGATAAAAGCAGAACCGACGAACTTAGTTATTATTCAGGTATATATGCCACCGAGCAACCATACGGAGGAAGAGGTCAATAGGATATACGATCAGTTAGAGGACATAATCGCGTGTGTTCCTACAGGGAAACATTTGATAGTGATGAGGGATTGGAATGCGACGGTAGGCGAAGGAAGAGATGGTGACGAGGTCGGGGACTACGGTTTAGGCACGAGGAATGACCGCGGGGAGAAAGTAGTTGAGTTCTGCAGGAGACAGGGGTTAGTCATCACCAACACTTGGTTTAGACACCACAAAAGACGCAGGTATACATGGAAAATGCCAGGTGGCTCAGAGAGGTATCAGCTAGATTATATCCTGGTTAGACACAGGTTTAGGAACAGTGTGATAAATTCGCACAGCTTCCCGGGAGCGGATGCGGACTCTGACCACAATTTAGTTGTTATGAAATGTAGCGTCTGTTTCAAAAAGATAAGGCAGGGGCGGCGAGTCAGAAAATGGAATGTAGAAGCATTAAATGGTTTGAGAAGGAAGGAATACAAAGAGGCGGGATAGGAAAACTCGGAGGATGGTAAAGAGCTAAGTACTATCGAAGAAAAATGGGAATGTATCAAGAAAGGGTTGTATAAAGCCGCAAAATACACTATTGGAACCGGTAACGCTAAAAGAACTAGGAAACCATGGATCACGGATGAGATGATTACAAAGATGAATGAGCGGGGAAAATTGAAGAATCTAAATACAGAATTAGGCAAAATGAAGTACAAAGAATTTTACAATAAATTGAGGGCAACAAATAAAGCAAAAAAAAAACATGATGGAAGACGCAGTGCGAGGATATGGAAAGGTGATATCGGTGCGCTGTACTGCAAAGTGAAATCGTTATCGGGAAGTAATGAAGGAAGATCTATACTAACAGTTAGAGATAAGGCGGGTAAGATAATAGTTGACGCAGGAAAGATCCAAGAGAGATGGAAGGAGTATATAGAAGAACTGTATAGTAAAGAACTTAGACCAAAAAGTTAGACATTGAAAAAGAATATGACGTAGAGGAAGACAGCTTAGGTCCAGGCATACTAGACAATGAGATAGACAGGGCATTAAGGGAGATGAAACTAAACAAGGCCGTAGGGGTGGATAACATTCCCGCGGGACTATTGAGATGTTTGGGAAAATGTGGGAGGAAGATGGAAGTTTGGTCTTTTCCTGGAATACAAGTAACCCTTTCCACTTTATCGGTGGGCTAAAGAGTTGTAGCGCAATTATTTATATGCTAATACATGGTTTGTGTAAAAAATATCTGGGAAAATTTCGGGAAAATAGATTTAGTTCAGATATTGCTACATGCCTCAAAATTCATCAAAGTATATCCCTTAAGCGTCGACACACTTTTACCAGCGGCTTTTCCGCGAATCGAGGGCTTCCCCGCTAGGCGGATCCCGGACGGTCCTTGAGGGCACGCGTGAAAGCTTCCTTGATGACACTCAGAGTTCCATGGTGATGTCCTTTGAGGGAATGGAATAGGCGGGAGAAAATAGTGTGCTGGTGCCAAGTTGGGACTGTAAGGGGATTGGGGAAACGTGGCGTTGCCGTTGCAGAAGTTCTTCGCAAGCAGACAGTCGACTCTGCTCTTGGTCGTCCGTCAAGACCTTCGAGACGAGTTTAGCGCAGATCTTTCGCACCGCCAAATTTTCAGTGATAATGGTGTGCACTGCCATCTTATCAATGCCGATACGATCTGTGATCGTGCTCACACTTAACCGACGCTCTGAATTCCGCACTTCACGCACACGCCGGGAAAAAATTGTTACCGATACGTTTTATACAAACCTTGTATGATGATAGATGTCCTTTACACGAGAAATCACCCTGGAAATAATGGGAAATATGATAAACGGGACATTTCAACGGCTTCCACCGCCTCTAACTGTCCGCTCAATTACGGGGAAAGGTAACGCATGACAGCGAAATGGCACCCAAGTCGTCCTTAAAATCCGCTCCCACACCTACCGGTGCCGGCTGAAGTCATTTACTAATGACTCAAAATAATGAGATTAAGTGCAAGTTGGGGATCGAGATGGATATCGTACTGGCTTCCCACCCAGAGAGCCAGGGTTCAAATCCCGGCGGTGTTGAATATTTTTCAGAGATATCTCGATCCTTACTCGAGGTGCTTTGTGGAGGGCACTTTGAGTGAGAACGCCGTCCGTCGGATGGGACGTTAAGCTGCGGACCCCTTGGCGCCTTTCGTAAAGAGTAGGCTAATGCCGACATCGGGTTTCTCTCCACCCTTCATCCTTTCCTGTCGGGCCGGGTCGGGTCGGGTCATGGCGCAAATGACCTCAGCTGTCGGTCGCCTCCCCTTAATACTACTACTTAAGTGTAAGTTGTGGCGCATTGCATTCTTCACGCGAATTGAATGCGTTTCCAGTTCCTAGCTCCGAGCTTGCCGCTTGCTTGGCAGGAGGACGTCTCTCGAGAAGTTTGGAATGGCGACGTGGGGAAAAGGAAGCACGGGGTGGGAGATGGAATGGCAGCAGCGGGAGAGTTGCCGTGCGAACCAGACGAGCAAGTGTTCGGGGGTTTCTTCGCGCCGGGGGACGCGGTAAGCGATGAAAGAGCGATCCGGCTAATGGGTGAAATAACAAGTCAGTGGATAACGGGTAGTGGAGCATACATTTATTTGTATTGCAAGAGAAATGAGTGAAAAATCAAATTGGACCGTTAGCCTTCCATCAGGGAGCATACGGCGAACTGTTGCCATCAGTCGCAGTTAGTCCCAATATACTCATCATTAAAAAATGTTTTAATTGGCTGTTTTAGTTTCATAAAAACCTACTTCACTTTCAAACAGAATCGCTGTTCACTTCTATGCACTGTTTGCAGCGCCGCGACAGCTTCTTTGATCCCTCAGCATAGAAGTTCGGCGCGAGGGAATATAACAGATGACATTGGCGGTCTTAAGTTCTTCGTCGTCTTCAAACTGTTGTCCACCGAGCCACTGTTTTAAGTGCAGGGATTGGAAATAGTCACCAGGTACAAGTTCGGGACTGTCGATGGCAGTTCAAAAACGCTGATTCACCGAATATTCTTTGCTCTTTGTGTTTTATGTTAGAATTTTCGGTTCCCACCTTTCATACAATTCGCGACATCCGAAATTTTCTGCTCCAATCCTGTAAATAGTGGTGCATCTAAAAAGACACAATTTATCAGCCAGAGCACTAATCGTCGATGAGATCGCAGTTCTCGGTCCACTCGTTGAACGATTTCTTCAGTCTGGATTCTGGGCCTGCCACTCCCGATGCCTCATCCAAATGCACATTAGCGAGACCATTTTTGAAGCCTCGACATTGTTTTGCCATGTTCTCTTCACTCGTTACTGTGGGTCCATTAATGGGCACAAAACCCGTTGAATTCGGTCAGTTTATGATGATTTTGCACACAAAAATTGAATCACCGCATGCACTTCTCAACTGGCGGGAGCAACGATTTTCGCGGGCATTGCTATCTGCGATAACCGTTCTGACAACGGAACCAAAACAATAACTTGAGTGGCTTCAGATACAAGCAATAGAGAGCGCTGCATGCATACAACTGTTTCCTGACCCACCAATATTTGTCTACAGGAAAGCGACTTCCTTTCCGAATACGCCTCGTGTTTGTAATGTTCCCGCGGGCGATCAAATGACGTCATTCCCCGTAGTAGGGCGATGAGCGGGCTGGTGCAGCGGTGGGGAAAAGAGGCGGGGGTCCATGAGCATTGAGAGAGAAGCAGAGAGAGTGTGGGGGGGGGGAGAAGAGTGGGGCCCCGCCCCTCGCTTCCGCGTCCGGCCTCCGTCGCTCCGCAGCAGGCGACCGGCCACCGGTAAACCCTCGCCCAGGTGGGCTATTCTGGAGTTTCTGAGCGAAATAGTTTCGGGTCTACAAATTTAATTCGAATAAACAATTGATATGTTGGCCCAAACTTGCTATTTAGGTGATTTTCATTCGTCCGATAGACTCGCCAGTGGACCGATTATTCGATCGATTGCTTCGAGACACTCGGCCAATTGACTCGGTGAGATGCGGATACCTGTATGGCACTTGAAGAGTGTAAATATTTCATAGATAAGCAGTAGCGAAATATTTTAAATGTATAAGATATATTGAAACTGACGAAGAAACACGTTTACCGTACTATGTAAAAGGGTGAAAAGAGGTGATCGGACGGCTGTTGGTTTCGAAAGGAAGTTTCGGATACCGGGAACACTTATGCAGATGTTAATGTTGAGGTTACTTGAATGTGCTCCCCACGAAAGGCGTGGTGTTTGGACTACCCACAAATATTTGACTTGCTCCGCTGTATTTGGCACTGAACCCTCTATTTCATAATTTATGTCCTGGTCATCTCTTCCTTTGCTCCTAAATTCAAAACTGTGCATTTTCTTGTGCTAAATACTAATCTCCATCCCTTGCGCCAATTCAATATGGTGTCAAAATCTCTAGCGAGTAGCCCGCAATCTGCTGTGATCAAATTTCATTGATAGTTCATAAGTATTTCGAAAGCTTTTTTGCCGTAATTTTCCTGCTGTCTTCACGTGCCTTAAAAATTTGCCAAATTGGACTCAACATTTCTGATCTTGTTTCACTATGTTTACGCAGAAGAAAACTACACCAAAGTGTAGATTCTGCGCTTTGAGATTTGACCGATTTTTCTCGTTCTTCTTCTGATTTTGATGTCGCGTTTGTATAACAAGGGTATATGACGTATTATGGTACATCAGCTAACATGTGTGTGTGATGTGATATACCATCTAGCATGCCTTAGCTGGCCAGCTATGACCAGATTGCACCATCCCTCTTTGATTTATCTTCTCTAGTTCTGCTTTGACGAATTATTTCTTTTCTCTAATTCTGTATTCGCGATATTCGCCGGTTGTCACCTATATTTGAAGGTTTCTCAGTAGATGTACCGTTTTGAAGTCATTGATTCAATTCCGTCGTGGCTTAGGTGGCTCTTTGACGAGGCATCTGGCAACGACTAGCCCAAAACAACTGGTTGGTTAGTAAACTATGGCAGTGAAAAACTTTTTCCCTCCAACAATAATCGTTGTGAAACTTGTTTGAAAGCTTACCATATTTCTATCTGCGAAATATGCTCCCGAGTTATTGCTTAGAAGAGTTGCGTGAAATTCATCGCCTCTGTTCATAGCCTTCTCACGGCCGCGGTTGACACACATGCATTGAAAATCCATTAAATTTCTATTTAGCAAAGTATTCCATAACTTAACCCTTCCCTCTACGCTTGAGTATTTGTTTCCGTATTTCAATTCCGTTCCCTGCGATATTCAGCCCTCTCCGTAAAAAGAACCATGAATGACTTCGACACTCCAATCCCTTAGTTCGTACGTGGAAGCCGAATCACTGTGCGAAATATCTTTTGCCTTGGAAATCCTCGTTGATACTAATTGAGTGTGAAAAGTAAAATTGTCTTGGCAATGTAAACGTAGTCACTGCCTTAAACGTTTCTCTTCAAAATCTTTCTGAGATTAAGAGAAACGCTAGGCGACTAAGAAAACATTTGAAATTCTGACCTACTCAGGATTGAATATACGCCAGTGCCGACTGCCGGTGGTTGAATATAAGCCGTCTTCTATAAGCCTTCAAGAATATTTCAAACGCGTCAACGTAATTGAGTCTTAACCTTGTTCTAATATTCATGAATGCTTCCTTCTTTAAAAGTTCTGTCAAAACGATCCATTACCGTGTATCTCATTTCCGGTAAAATCGGATTCCATAATATGCGAGGAATTTTTTATATAAACGATTCGCAAATTTAGTCCCACTATCCCTTTACACCTTTAGAATGTTGCGAAGAGTGTCGATGACATTCTCTGAAACTTGGTGTTTTAGTGGAGTCACCAACGTAAATTTTGGAAACAAATATTTACCGTTACCGTTATAATGCATTGAAATTCTCAATGATATTTTTTTTAATTTCCTAGATCCATGGTATGGCATTCACATGAGGTTGGACGTATTAAAGAAAAGTAAAAGTTCAAAGAAAGGCAGCAAAGTATGTACTTGGAAGGTAAAAAAAGAACAGATTAGTGTCACGGAAATGTTGGATACACTGAAATGGGAGAGTTCGAAATGGGAGAAGGGAGTAGGTTAGGCGCGATGTGTAGAATTGTTAACAATGATGAACCGTGGGAAGATTTATGGAAAGAGATAGAAAAACCAAAGTTTAAGGGAAAAAACGACCACAGTTTTAAAATAAAAATAAGTGCACAAAAAACAAATAAGAAAATGCACTCTTATTTGACAGAACTACTTTTGAATGGAACCAGCTGCCTGGAGGTTTGTTTGAGCCCTTTCCATCCAATTTTAGGAGTTTTAACAATAAGTGTAAAGCAGCGACTGGGGGATAAACTTCACTGCTCGGTGATTATTATAATAATGTATTTATTAAAATATTGAGCAGTTTCAGGCGTGATGTGGTGGAAATCGAGAAAAATGAATTACTGATAGTAGCGCTGTTCCCGTTAATGGGGTTTTATTTGGCGACCAGATTTCGATGGGTTCCATCGTCATCAGGAAACAAAAGTCGTGCATCGAAGCCCGCGTCGTGGGATAAATTTTATCCAGTGAAATGGTGCTGCTATCAGTTATTCATTATTAACATATAGTATTGTTTGTATGGGATGTGGATTTGACTGTTGCCACCAGGACAATTGCAACGAAATTTATACAATAATAATTCAAATCGCATTGGCTCATTTTACCGATTTCTGTGAACGTGCGTGTTAACATAACGTCTTATGTACGCATTTAATGGTCAATAGCTAACTTTAAAGCTAATATAAACCAATGAGCATATTCAAAAACACGAGTGTATTCAAAATAATTAAAGCGGGAAAAAATTCATAGCCTTGAGGAGAGGTTCTGGAACAAGTCGGCTCCGCGCGCGAACGGGGCTGTGTGAAGTCCCTTCTCTGCCTTCCGCTAGCCACGGGTAGGGTGAAAGTGAAATTGGGAAAACAGAGCGTTTGACCTTATCCCTCGTGGATGGGCAATGATGGAAGCCCCCATCTTGGCACCCGCGTGCCAAGTCACTTCCTATGTCGTCGCACTTTTGGATTGGTAAAATGCTCGTGAAAAACCATTTTGCTGTGAGTTTTCGCCACTTGAATTTCTGCTGGCATCCTTGCTCAAGGAGCGCTACACAGGACACCGTCCCTGTACCGAGCGCAGTAAGTTAGTCCGAAAGTATGTTGAGGAGACAAGAAGTTGGCCAGCCTGCTTTGATATCCCAGTGTGGGAGCCTACAATTCGTCGCATCAAACATTGAGATATAAGTGGGAGCGAGCGGAGCCCCACTTGGGGCTTCACTATCAAAGCAGAACCTGTGCTCACTTGCTACATTTCTTGCTAACGAACTAAAAAAGCAACATCCTTCAGAAGGCATTAGACATTCATGAAGCATCAGCATTGTAAATTAACCATTGAACATTACTTGGAGGTATGTGCTCCGCCGAAAATTCCTAGGACGACACCATAATTTTTAAATTTGGGATAAAAAATAGCAACAAATATTCTAAACTTCTTACTTCAGCATTATTATTCCATGCAAACAGGCAAATCCTCAAAAAATAACTTTATTGGTCCTGTTTGGTCATTATCAGTCCACATACGTTGTGATATACAGGTGGGATAATGATAAGGGGAATGAAGTACATTTATGTTAAACTTATTTGCGTAATTAATAAATTAGGTACATATGGGAAGATTTTTGGCGGAGAACTCATATGAGCATCTTATGAATAATTTATTTCAAGACATTGAGCCTTTTATGATAAACTAAAAAATTGCTCTTCTCCTGGAAAGCTCTGTCAATGTTTCAACAGCGAAGTGAGCACTATATTAGGTATGATTAAAGATATCGTTTTTTCGACGACTATTGCGGCAGTGCAAAATATGAATGCTTACCACGGAACCCCACTAATTGAATAATGTTTTTATCCAATGAATTAGGTGCCAATAATTTATTTTAGATGACAAGGCTAAAATCTCTTTCCGTGTAAATCATGCATTCCGTTTGCTCCGTGGCGAGCGCGCGGATACATTCTTCCGATTTCAAAGCCCTTCCCTCCCACAATGTTCTTCAGCGATGCCCGCCCATCCCTCAAGTGGACCCGCGGTGGAGGTGTGATGCTCGCGGGAGGAACGAGCGGACTCTCAGGGTAGTTTGTTGCGTGGGCACCCTGAGGTCAACCAACGGTTGCCCTGGCAAAAGTAAAAATTTATCTTGCTTTGCAGTCCAACAGGAGAACGAAGGTTCCTTGCTTGAGGAATCTTGGCGCGCTCGAAAAGTGAAGAGTCAGGCGTGATGTTGTGGAATCGGGACATAATGAAAACTTCGTTGCAATTTTCCACAGTTAAAACTTTATTGCCGACCATGGTTTCGATACACTGTATCATCATCAGGTCTGATGATGATACAGTGTATCGAAACCATGGTCGGCAATAAAGTTTTAACTGTGGAAAATTGCAACGAAGTTTTCATAACTTGGCGCGCTGTTTCCAATTTGTGACATGTAGGGAGGCTTTTGTATTCCATTGGGAATTCTGATAATTGATTACTAAAAATACGTTATCAATGATACTTTTGAGTGTTGATTTGTCAGTACACTGCATATGGTAGGATTTGGAGTTCATGGGTGACTTACTTATTATTCGTCTTAGCAAATTGTTAATTTATACTTGAAAACTTAGCTATTAAAACGATTAATTATAATACCTGGCTACTCTCGATATTACGTGCCCCGAAAGAGAGCGATGCCTCCCGACGTAATTTAGCGGAATACGCCGCTTGAATAAATAGCGAGTGGATAAATACGTCTATATTTTATAGTATGCACAGGTTCTCCCTTTAACAAACCGTCAATTTCAAAACTAATGGCGAGACAAGGTAACGATGCAACTGTAGCTGTTATCGTAACACCTTCACTTTAGATATTTTCGGCAGCTTTATACACCCTTTAGTTATTACACAGACACAGATTTAGGTGAGAAGTCATTTAATATAACGATTCGTCACTTGAGTTTCAACCACCACAATAATGCAGTATTTAGTATTTTAGTATTTAGCAAAAGTCCAGTCATGAATTCTACCGTCCGGCTTCTCAATGTTGACCCTTTTACTGTCAATGTCTTGTAGGCAGTGTTTAACTACGGCCAAGCCCATTACGTGAAGTTTCTAAAAATATAGATTTTATAATGCTATGAATGTGCATGAGAACAGTTTTACATGAAACATAAATATTTATGAAAATATAATCATAAAAATCGCTGACCCATCGGCTGATTCATATTTACATGAGGAGGGTAATAATATATTAATTGCATTCGGCAAATTGAGTGCTGGAATTTTTCCTTCATTGATATTTTTTATTTTTCTGAATCCGCAGTAGCATTTCTTCTTTTTGAAATTTTATCATTACCTTTCCATCACAATTTATTGAATTTTCCGTTTGCCCAGATGTAGTTTACATTGTTTGAAGCCACCCGAAGCCAAATTTATCATTGATGCAGAGAGTAAAATGAAACTAGGACCGGGGACTTTTTCTAATAGTCATATTGTCCTTATAAGTGAGAAATTAATTTAGTACCATGTACCACAAAGTAGTTGCACGCATCAACTTCCATTGGTTTACGGTGTTAAAATATCGTCGCTGCGTGTATTTATTTATATAGTGTATATCCGCAAAGAGCAACTTTGGCCTTAAAACCAGGCCTTTCAACAATGATAAAATATTAAAGACAATTACGGGTACCTAAGCCCTAGGTGTAGGAAAAACCGCCTAGCTTGGACTCGATCCCGTAAACTCAGGGTTGGCAGGTGAGGAAGTTAATCCCCTTAATCGCTCCGGGGTCCATTATACTGCCGAGGCATCGCAGTTGGTAGCGCGTAGGTTACACGAACACGTTTCGAGGGTTTAGCATAGCTGGTAGGCAAGAGCGTAGGTCATATATTGGGAAAAATAAAGTAGAATCCAGCGCTTTTTGTCAATTCAGTTCAGGTAATGCCTCTCAAATCCCCAAAAAAATTGAACAAACAAACACTTGCGTTAAAACAACATATAACCCACGTTAATTTAATAAAATTGGTGCCTCTACATACATAACAGATAGCAATGCAAGTGAATGTAATTCTTTTGTCTCTGTTCACCACGAATCGTCTCAAAACAGTTTTGTTAGCGTACATAAAACCGAAAAACATGAAGTTATTAGCCATATTAAAATTATAACATTAAACTGCCGTAGCATTAGAAACAAAATATCGGATATTGAACATATTTTTGTCAGTACAAACGCAGACAGTAGTTGGAACGGAAAGTTGGCTCACGGGAGATATAGCAAACAATGAGGTTTTTCCAAACGGTTTCACAATTTACTGAAGGGACAGACCAAATAGGTTGGGTGGGGGAGTATTCATTGCAGTAAAGTCACATCTTAGTAGCCAACGATATGAATGCGACGTAGATGATATAGAAAGCGTTTGGTGCAACATTAAGGACTACAACGGCAGAAGCCTATTCGCGTGTTCATTTTATAGACCCCCAGATTCTAACACAGATGTCCTACACAAGCTCGACGAACAAATATCCACTATCAGCAGCAGACAAAGCAACAGTATTACTGAAATCGCTGGTGACACAAATCTACCGTCAATTGACTGGGACACGTATTGCGTAGGAAAATCTGCCAAAAACCGAGATTCATGCCAAGAACTCCTTCATATATTCACAAAACACTCCTTAGAACAAATTGTTAAATCACCAACACGAGGCCAAAGCATACTAGACATCTTTGCGACATCTAAGCCCGAAATCATTACTAACATTGAAGTAATAGACGGAATCAGTGACCATAAGGCTATTCTTGTAGAGTTAAAAACTAAGTTCGTCAAAATAAACAAAGAAAAGCGTAAAATATACCTATACAACAAGGCAAATTTTAACGGACTAAGAGAATATTTAAAGATAAACATACCAGAATACAAGACAAAAACACTGACAACCAATACAGAGAACACCTGGAATTATTTCTTAAATATTTTACGCGAAGGAATGAAGACGTACATCCCATCCAAACTCAAATGCGACAGTAAGGAACCTAGATGGTACAACGGGGAGGTCAGATCGGCATTAAGAAGGCAAAGAAAGCTACAGTCAAATTTTAAAAAGAGTTTAAAAAGTGACGATATAGTTTATATGAATACATCCAAACAGCAACTAAAAGAATGTCGTAGTAAGACGAAAAGTATTATGCGCACAGCACTACACTCTTTTAAATCTAAAATGCTTAGCGAATATCTTGAGGAAAATCCAAAGTCATTCTGGTCCTATGTTAGGGAAATACAGGGTAAACGTCCCACTGTTCACTCTTTGAAGACTGAAAATGGAGAAATCATTACAGATAGCGTGAAAAAGGCAAATATTTTAAACCATTTTTTCCAGAGCGTCTACAACAAAAACACAAACGCACCAAATGATCCTCCACACCCACCCGGGGAACACATGAGCGATCTTACACTGACCAAGCAGGGAATAGTATATCTGCTCCGTAGTATCAAAGCACACAAGGCACCTGGTCCGGAAGAAATACCTGCTAGAATATTAAAGGAATTAGCTGAAGACATTGCCCCGTTTTTACATATTGTTTTTCTAAAATCGATAGAAGAAGGCTCAGTGCCTCGCGACTGGAAGCTAGCCCATATAACTCCCATCTATAAAGGCGGCGATAGGGATAAACCAACCAATTACCGACCCATTTCTTTAACATCGATCTCTTGCAAAATATTGGAACACATTATTGTCACTAACATTATGAGATTTCTTGATAGTAGGAAAATACTAATCCACAACCAGCACGGATTTAGGAAAAGCAGATCTTGCGAAACACAACTTGGTCTCTTCATTCACGATATACTTAGATCGGGAGAAAACAACACACAAGTCGATGCAGTATTCCTGGATTTCAAAAAAGCCTTCGACAAAGTCCTACACAATAAATTGTTACATAAACTTAAATACTATGGGATCAATGAGAAAATAATTAATTGGATTAGAGACTTCTTGTCAAACCGCAAACAAATAGTAGTCATAGATGGGTTGTGCTCAACGGAGAGAGATGTACGAGGGTCATCCGGAAAGTAGTACCCGTTCGTGAAATAAAGACACAAAAGTAAATATTAACAAACATAAAAAATTTTATTTGAAAGAGGATACTTTAAACTACTTCTCAACATAATCTCCCAGCAAATTAAGGCATTTGTCATAACGTGTGACAAGTTTCTGTATTCCTGCTGCATAGTCCTTCGCCGCCAGCTCATTGAGATACGCGAGGGACCCATCTTGCACAAATTTTTGCATAATGCAGATGGTGTTTAACAATTTCATGAACAATTGTTCGAGAAACATTGGGAAAATGCTCACAGATGTCATCAATTGTGACGCGCCGATCGTTCCTCACGAATTCGTCAACTGAGCTCACCAGTTGGTCTGTAATGACAGACGGTCTCTCCGAACGCTCATCGTCGTGTGTGTTCCCCCTCCCCATGTTGAAGTTGCGACACCACCGCCGAACAGACGACTCGTCCATTACATTGTCTCCATACACCTCCTTTAATTGGCGATGAATATCACATGGGCGAACGTTTCTTGCATTGAGGAATTTAATCACTGCCCTCACTTCACAACTGGCGGCGTTCTCAATTTTTTTAAACATTGTAAACAATCACAGAAACAACACAGGCAATGCTAGCGTCACGCAACTTGGCTCAGAGAAGGCAGACAAGCCACTGAAGCTATCTGACCTCGTCCAGCGGCTACTCGCGTCGTCAGCACTTCATGCGGCACGAACGGGTACTACTTTCCGGATGACCCTCGTAACTTCGGGCGTCCCCCAGGGAAGTGTAATAGGGCCTCTTCTGTTCTTAATACTAACATAAATGACTTAAGCACATACGTTAGTAGCAATCTAAGGTTATTTGCTGACGACACGGTGATATACAGGGAAATAAGGAGCCAACTAGATCGCGAGCTACTCTCTAGAGACTTAGACAATATCTCGGAATGGTGCAATAAATGGGGATTAACACTTAATATAGATAAATGCGCAGTTTTGAAATTTTGGAATAAAGAAAGCGAGGAACAGGATATAAACTACAAAATAGAGGGTTCAGTATTGACTACGGCAAATCAAGTTAAATATTTGGGGGTTGTTCTAACACCACACCTTTCATGGGGAGCACACATCAGGACAATATGCGGATCAGCTTTAAAGAAACTTGGCTTCATAAAACGGGTGGTGGGGAAATGTAATGAAAAAGTTAAAGAGAGGTGTTATTTTGCCCTAGTTAGACCTCATTTGGAATATGCCGCAAGTATTAAGTATATCCGTGGGAGAAAATTTGGCAAAAAGAATTAGATAAAGTCCAGAGAAAATCCGCTAGATTCGTTAAAAATTGTTATGATAAGAACACAGGTGTGACAGGTCTCTTAGGGGATTTAGGCTCTGAACCACTTGAAGTGCGGAGAGAACGAGCGAGACTTTTAGAAAGGTTCAGAACAAACGAGTTTAACTATGACACTGAAGGAATTATAATGGCCCCACACTACTTAGGTAGATCAGACCACAAAGATAAACTAAGGGAGATAGATTCCAGGACAGATAGATACAAATACTCATTCTTTCCCCGAACAATCAGAAATCATAATAGTAAGAAACCGAAGTCACTTTAGAAATATTAAAAACGTTGAATTTACAAGTCGGAACAAAATTAAACACTATAGAGATGTTAGGTATACTTTCAGGTGCATGTGTATGTAAGGTGTAGATTGAGTGTTTGCATGTGTGTGGGGTGTAAGTGTTCATGCATGGATTTATGCTAAGTTTTTTTTTTGGATATATGATTTTGTGGTTATTGCATGCGGTTTTTTTTCTCTTTCTTTTCTAAATGACGGGTGGTGTCCTAACACCCCCCGCCACACGTCCTTGCGGCGGCTTGCGGGGTATTAAGTAGATGTAGATGTAGAAGTTACTCAGCCGCCACCGGCTATCCGATCACATCCGATGCATCGGTTCTGATCATATAATTGTCATCAGATTGCCCAATAAAAGGCCTTTTCAAATCCTTTATCCTACCCTCGATATAAAATATAAGGTTTACTCTGCTTTTCACTTATTTGAGAGTAACGGGAAATGAGTAAGATTTTGATCTTGTGCTTTCCCGGTGAATTGCTGTGGGCAAGGCCAGTCGGGTCAGTTCCTCCATCGATGACACCAACGTTTCGGAAAACGATTAGTTTCCCGAAAACTTGGCATAATCGGTGTTGATGTGCTCAGAGTTGATTGACTGACCTCAGAACAGAAACTGAATTATCATCAGCCCTGAGGATGGAAAACGGCTCGTTGTCCGGAACGTTGGCGTCTTCGATGGAGGAATCGACCCACCCGGTGAAACTGACCCGAGTACCCTTTTCCAGAGTAGGAATTTATTTCCCAGACAGCAAGGAGAGAGCTATCATAAAAATATCCCTCTATTCCCATTGAAATTTTGATTAACAATATTTAGAATGATTTTATTTGGAATTAATTATTAGCTAGTTTGATTAGAATACGGTGTTGGGGAATGAATACTAAATACCACAGCGGACAGATCGTGCGATCGCCAATTGGGCGAAATGGTCCAAGGGCGAAAAGGAAGCATGAAAGGTTCTGGAAGAACAACAAATTATGCAGATGCGGTATGAATGAATTGAAGACTAAAAGGAAACAATGTAGTAAGCAGCACAAATGAAATAGGGGTCATCATTCAAAGCCGAGGCCCGGCTGCAAAGTGAATTTTTCCACGTAAACAAAATCGGCTGATAAGGAAGGAGGAGAATAATATCGATGTACTGACGTTGGCTCTACGAGAAGTTTATTGCGTCTCAACTAGCGTACACTCTACTGCCAGCAACGAAATCAAATTCGTGGGCAACAGGTACAGTCGCCATAGTCTCCTCATTCGGTTTCAGGCCCCTCTTTCAACTCATCCCTCGGACTGAGGTCCTTCATCGCACTCCTTTGGACTTGTTGGTTGAAGAAACTAAGTCAAGGGACCGTAAAAGCGGATAATACAAAACCATTCAACAACGAACGTCTCATTATGTCCATTATTTGGCCCTGGGGTGCCATTTACAGTATGCAGACATTAAATCACTTAAGGCAGTTATTATGTATTGGAATAAGAAAAGTTTCAACATTATTAAAAAACGCGAAGGAAAAAGCGATTTCTCCTTACCAGAAACTGATGAAATTTATGCATTCCATCATTTTCAAAATGACCCAAAATATATCAAGAAAAACCCCCAAAAGCTCATTTCCGAGAAATAATAGGTCCATGGCTGAGAGGCTAAACTCTGAAGAAAAAAGAAAATTTAGCAACCAGAATTCGATCACCCTAAAACGGGGTAGGCAAGGTGTATCATTTTGCATCAGAAACATCCTGGAAGATCCAAATTTGGGAATATTCCGACCAAATATCGGTGATAATTGACACTTTCGAGGCCTTGGTGGTGTGCAGCCTCTGCGCCGGATGATATAGAAAAATAAATTATTCAAGAGATCATCTCTCGAAGATAAACTACAAGTTAAACTGGCGTAAGTAGCATGGTGAACCCTGCAGCTCTGAGCTACAAAATGACGTTGATAACATACTGACAACCTTTCATCAGTTGGAATTGGTTTTTAAAACTGCTAACATTTTCATTAACTTGCCGAGGGAGAAACTAGTGGAATGGCACGTAGTGTTTTGACTAAGACACGTGCATTGGAAATTCTCTACTTAGTTCCATTTAGTTGTAATATTACAGCAATCGGAGTTTGAATTTCTTCATTGTAACCAAGCTTTTTCATCAAGGAGTCATTTCGCCATATTTGTGTTCAATTTGAAACTACGAGGATTTCCCGAGTAAATCGTAATGTCCCCCGATCTAGATTTCACGTTTGAATGAGATTTATTGTAATAATTAGCCTGCAGCCTCTTCGCAGCTTTCAAGTTTTTACAAGAGACCTCCCACAGTTCAAAAAATTGGGTAGGATGAACATTCTCAGCGAACAGTTAAGGATTTTTCTACAAATTGCCCATTAAATGAGTGAGTCCTCTGCCTAGAAACATTTTGAGAAGATTGCCAATTTTCAGCAACAGAATTAAATGCAAATTGCAAGTCAGAAAGGTAGGTGTCCCACGTTATCGTCTTGGGCACAATGAGTTGTCAATACATATTTTAAAATGGGACGCACTCTCTTTGCTTATTTTGGTTTTGGATAGTATTGTACTGTTTGTACGTTTTAATACTTAACTCGAAACACTTACCAATTACACAATTTATTTGAAAGTGGAAACATTATCAGAGGACAAATATTTTCGATAAGCGACCATAGAAAATATTTTTCCATATTAAGAGTAAAAGAACTTCATTTGCCAAGGCAATATAATGTTAAATTTTGAGAAACCGCCAGTTACGAAAACACACTAATTGCTATTCTTGCTTTCTGGCAGTTGAGCAAAAAAAGGTAAATAAAGCCTTTCCCAAGTATACCCGCAATATAAGAATACATGACTCTAACTGATGAGGAATTTTGAGGATTTGTAATATGGCACAGTTGGAATCTTTCAATCATATCAATAATCTCTTTTCTCATATCTGACCCGTCCGTCCGAGTTGCAAAAGGGTCTCTGTCATACCAAAATGGTCATACCCCCCCGATTGTCACTGATTGTCACTTAGTGGAAGTATGGGAAAAAATATCAGCTGAAGAAAAATATGGCCTTTGACGTTCACCCTTTGGTGTCTCATTACACTGAAACACAAGGGCTGATGATTTTGAAGCAGCTCTAAACCTGGATTAGTTTGACCATTGATTTTTGTCGGTTTAATTATTGGATCACTGCGTTCATGTTGTCTTTCATTAAAGAACGAATATTTAACAGCTACATTGTCACAGGAGGGGCTACATGCCTTTAACATGTACATGTCATGCATATCGAGACTGACAACGTGTAGATTGGTTAAATTTGCCTTTTACGTAACGGAGAAGTGAATTTCCACAAGCAGAAGTTTAACACCATTGATTATATTTTCCCTAATTGCATTGGATGTTTAAATAGCCATGTGATAGCGCCATTAACAGCATATAAGGCAAGGTCTCACTGAAATTTTCAAAATCTCAGAAGCATGCCAGAAGTTCAACTTAATTGGAGGGAACCTTCAGTTAATGGTCAGTCAAAGTCTTACTGGCATGCGACGCTGAAGAGTATTAGCTTTTTGAAAGTTGGTGCAAAATGGCTCCAAGAGCAATCAGGCTAGCATCCACAAGTAAATGAGGTTACTCGTCAAAGGATCGACGGGAGTGGTTTTAATGTTGGCAAATTATTTCTGAGAATCTGTTCAAAGGGATCTCACTCTCTTTAACTTTTCAAGAGGAGATGAAGCAAGAGCGTAACTGTGTATGAATTTGGAGAGCAAACCACCCCTTTTTAGGACAGGGGAGGGACTTCCTTCGGTGTCTTAAGAGGAGGAAATGACGAGATGGATTTCAGCACTTTCAGGCTCGCGTTGCTTTCTTCCCTTGCGCCTGTAGTGCTCTAGAAAGGGGGTGGCCGGCTCGGCTAACACTATTTTCTCTTTCTTGACGTCGAGTTATGCTTCACGAAGCCTGTGGAAAACAGCTCCAGCGTGGGCAATGGTGATCCAAGTTCCTTGCACGTATATACCAATCATTAATAAAGGGATACACACATTATATTTTAAATCCCAAAGAATTTTATCAATCAGTCTGGTGAACCCTCAATAAGAGTGTAAAATACGAAACAAATGGCTGGTGAACAAATGGTGGGTGTGAACAATGTTGTATAACTTGCAGAAAATTGAAGCAGAGGGATTTGATGGAAAGCAGAATATCGATCACTAAAATATTTTTAAACAAGGGATTAAAAACTTTCCTTTGGAAAATTCCTAACTGTATGTTTAAATGAATAGATCGGAAAACTATGAATCATAAATTTCTCGTACAGCAAAAAAAATATAATGCCTATGAATAGAACCATTCTTTTTGGATAAAAGAAAGCAGGGCTGTGGTTGTCTTGCCGAGCGTCGCAGACGACTGTGAGGTGGGTAAAACCTTTGACATGCATATATCAAACCCCTCGTGATCCCTCGTGTAACGAAGAGACCGGTTTTGTGTTGAATTTCATCTCCGTTCCCTGGGAATTGGTGAAAGGGGATAGTAAGATAAAGTTTAGGTGCTCAGTCTCGCGAATAAGCCGGGTTTGATGCGGGTGATATAACGAAATGAAATGCTGTATTTTGATGACCCTGAGAAAATACCGGCACACTATAATAGCCAACATGATACAAAAATGCTATGTAGGGTAGCGAAATATGCCCGAGAGATGCATATTAATATAATATTTCAGCCAACCTTAAAGAAGTTTGGCCGAGGTTTTTCATCAAAACCGACAGTCTGGTAATGCTATCTTACAGGTATTTCCACGAATTTCTTTGTATTTAGGAATCCGCGTGACCGTGAATAATTTGATTTACTTGCCCTGTAGTTTAACGCAGAGATTCCAGGACTAGCCTGCGAGTACATAGGCATACACTCATATAGCAATATATTTGTTGCTTCTGGAGTTTATATATAAATATATATTTCTATATATGTATATATATATTATTATCATTAGGTAAACTACCGGTCAAGGAAGGGTTTTGGATGGAGACAGCTACCAACTAAATCACTCACTCGCGGACCCTCAGGGGAGACGGACGTGTTTTCAAGCAGCGCATTAGCGGACTCTCGAGAGGATTAGTGACCGCTAGAAGGCGCACTCCCTTGGGCAAAATGGGAAAGGGCATGGCGGTGGATGTAAAGTGTATTATTTGCCGTAGAAAATTGAGAAATGGAGTCCAGTGTAGTGGGTGTTGCTCTTGGTACCACTTTAATTGCTCTAAGAGTAAACTGGAGGATTGCGTGAGTGATAATTGGCAGTGCAGTAAGTGTGGGAGTCAGAAGAATCGAAGAGGTTTAGAAGAAAAAGAGGAGGTAATTGAAAAGCTGCAAGCGGATTTAAACATCGCTCGTAAGACAATTTTCAGTCTTTCCGCTGAAAATGAGGAACTGAAAGCATCATTCATAGAGATGAGGCGGCGGGTGAAACAGCAAGTCGAAGATGATCTCCACTTTGTCCGAAGGTGTGATAAGAGGAAACCGGAAGATTTAAGGCCGACCAGAAGTGGGGCAAGCTCATGTGACGCGGATGCCGATCGGGCTGGAGGAATACGGGAAAGCATTCTACGGAGAGAGCAGCCAAAGAAGCGAGGAGATGGAAGGAAGGATAGGATAAATGTGAGACCGAAGAGGGAAGTGCTTCCGATGAGGGAGGTCATAGTGTCAAGGGAGGGGACGTCTCTTGGTGATCCAGGGTCACCCAAAGTGAAAATATTTGGTGATTCCATAATACGTTTCGTCGGAGATTGTGGCGAAAGTATCAATGAAGGCGTTCAATGTTTTCCGGGGATAAGAGTGGAACAATTGGACAATAAAACAGCTAATTTGGCTAGTGATGGTGATGAAAGTGTTGTCATAATTCACGTAGGGACAAATGACGTAAAAAGTGTTAAGTCAGAAGACCATCTAATCGGTTTTATTTGGGATTTGGCGACCTCGGCCAAAAATAAGTTCAAAGGTGCTCAAATTGTCATCAGTGGAATTCTTCGTAGAAGGGACATACATTGGAAGAGAATTGACGCCGTAAGCGAAGGAATAGAGTGGGTTTGCGTGCAACAAATTCTGACATTTGTGGACCCGAATTGTTGGGTCGGTGATAGATAATTGGGCCGCGATGGAGTGCATTTAAACAGGAAGAGATCCCTGGTTTTTCAAATCTGTTCAAAAATGTCGCACTAAAGCTCAGTGAGCAGGGAAACCTGTAATGGGCACAAGAGGTGGACCTCGCAATACCGAAGGAAAGGAAGGTAAGGGCTTAATAGTTTTGCAGGTAAACTGCCGAAGTATTCTAAATAAAGTATGCCATTTCGAGACGTTAGTTGATGCATGTAATCCGGATATTGTGATAGGCACGGAGTCGTGGCTAAGTGATCACATTATGTCAAACGAGATTTTTCCTCAAAATTTGGCAGTTTACAGAAGGGATAGGGATGGTCGTGGAGGGGGGATATTCATATGTGTAGATAAAAACCTAAAAGGAAAAATTGGAATGGGTAAGAAATGATTGTGAGATGATGTGTGTTCATGTTAAAGGTAGGAATGGAGGGAAAATTTAAAAAATAGTTGCAATGTACAGAAGCCCCAACGAAGGGATGTATGCAGTCGAGGTATTAGCAGACATGCTCGGCTAACCCAGGAGGGTTTTGTACAGATGGTGGAAAAACCCACGCGCGGGGGAAACATCCTCATCCGACGTCATACTTGTGAGACCGAAAAAGTGGGTAGGGGAAGTCGATGTCCTTCCGGGAATAAGTGACCATTCAGCTGTGCGTATGTATCTAAACTGGGAGAGGGCTCAGTATAAGGGGCTAGTAAACAAAAAGATAGTTTGGCAATATAAACGTGGTGATAGGGAAGGGTTCCAGACCTTTTTAAGGGAAAAGTATTCGGAATGGGTAAGTGGTGGGCAGAATGTAGAAGAAATCTGTGAAACATTTAAGGGGATAATGGAGGAGGGATTAAATAAATTTGTCCCGAAAAAAATTCTTAAAGAAAATACTGATCCAGAGTTCTACAACCGCAAAATTGGATCCTTGAGGAAAAAACTGAGAGTGATTCACAAAAAACGGAACGAGAGCTCGGAATGGCTCATAATTTACAAAATATTAGTTCGTGAATTGAATAGAGAAAAGAAAATAGCCAAAGAAAGTTTTCTACAGAAAATAATCGGGATAGATAATGGTAATAAATTTTAACAAGTACCTCTGGAGGAGGAAAGACAACAGGGAAAACATAACAGCTTTAAAAAAAGAGGATGGAACACTAATCGTTGATGATAAGGAAAAGGCTAATGCGTTTCATAATTGGTCTGCAAGTGTATTTAAGGTTATGGTAAATAAAAAGGATTCTGTAAATACATCTCTGAGCCAACAAGGAGGCGAAAAAATATTAAATACCAAAAGTATTAAAACGACGAGCGCAGAAATTTATAAAAAAATTATGAAAATGAGGGCGAATAAGTCAAAAGGGCCAGATGGGATCTCAATTGACTTGCTTAAATTGGGTGGTAGTGTAGTTTCAAATTATATAAATCATTTATTCAATGTTACCTTAAACAGTAATGCCCTGCCAAATGCATGGAAGGAGGCAAATGTCACGCCAATTTTCAAAGGAGGAGATAAGGCACTAGTTGATAATTATAGACCGGTAAGCTTGACATCAGTTGTATGCAAGCTATTAGAAAAGATAATGGCTGATTATCTCTGGGACTTGTGGGAGAGTGAGAATTGGTTGTCTAGTCGCCAATACGGTTTTAGAAAAGGGCACTCTTGTGAAACTCAGCTATTAGGGTTCTGCAAAGAAATGTTCGACTCTATGGATGCGGGAATAGAAGTGGATGCTATAATAGTCGACCTGTCAAAAGCCTTTGACAAAGTTGACCACGATCGCTTAATGCTTAAGATGGGCCAATTGCCGCTACACACAGATGGAAGAGTAATCTCTTGGGTCAAAAATTTCATGGAAGGTCGAACACGAAGGGTCAAATTAGGAGAAGTGTATTCTGAAAAAACAAGGGTAACATCGGGAGTCTCACAAGGAAGCGTACTTGGCCCGCTCTTGTTTTTAATCTATATAAATGATCTCTCAGTAAATATCAATTCGTAGATAAGACTTTTTGCAGACGACTGTATGATCTACAGGAAATTCGAAAATGACAGAGACCGTGACAAACCTCAAAGGGACATAAATGAAATGGTGGATTGGGTGACAAAAAATGGGATGGATATTAATGTTAGCAAATGCAAATCCATCACTTTTAGCAACAAGGTAAATGGAAACATTAGGGAATATTAATTTTCAGAAAATGTCATTCCTAGAAGTGATACTTGCAAATACTTAGGTGTATATTTAACTAAGGCCTTAGGGTGGGGGCTAAATGTGGAGTACATCTTTAAGAAAGCTTTCAAAACCCTTCATTGGGTGATGAGAAACCTCAAAGGGAGCGTTAGAGCAACCAAGGAGAAGGCTTATCAGACCCTAGTAAGACCAATTTTAGAGTAGGCTTCTGTTGTATGGGACCCTCATGAAGAAGGTCATATCAAAAAAATGGAAAAGGTGAAAAGAAAGGCTGCCTGATATGTACTGGGGAAGAATAGGAGGATGGAGAGTGTGTCTGACTTGCTAGAAACGCTGGGCTAGGAACCTCTACAAACTAGAAGGAAAGTAAGCAGACTTTGTGGAATGTTCCGAATTCTGAAGGGGGAGAAAGCTTGAGCAGATCTTAGGAAAGAGGCGGGGAACCCAAATTTTATAGGCAGAAATGATCACAAATTTAAGGTAAAACGCCGGGCACAGAGAACAAATAAAAAAAAATTTCCTTTCTAAATAGAACAATTGTTGATTGGAACACCTTACCTGCAAAAATATTCGAGCCCTTTCCTATCAGAGTGTATACTTTTAAGAATAGATGTCAGGTATATATGTAATAATTGGATTGATGTGTGGTGTATTGTATTATATGTAATAGCTTAATTTTTTTAATTTATCTTTTTTTCTTGCTGATTGATAGATGTAAATGAGATGGGGATTCGCTAGTTTTGTTAAAGAGATTTGTGTTTTGAAGTCTGATTTTATCTATTATCTTTTGCGATTATTTGGGACTTGTGTGCCACCTGACACTGTCTATCAGCACATGTGTATGTTTAATAATAATAATAATAATAAATATTTTGTGACTCCTAACAAAACACAAAATTCTTCATCCTACTCTATATCAGGTCCCTCTTCATCTATGAGTACTTTCTTCCTCCCTTCATCCCGTCCAACATCCCTATCCTGCTCCTTCCCTTTCCTCGTTTGCCTAACATTCTCCCCTCAATCACAGTCTTCAACATCCCACTGCCGGTCAGTACACCCTTCATCCACTTTTCCTGCCTCCATAGGATTTCTCCCAACAAACCCCTCTCTTCCCCGACCATGCCAAGTACCTCCTCATTTGTTTTCTTCTCTGTTAATTTCACCTTCTCCATTCTTCTCCACACCCACAATTCAAAAGCCTCCAGTCTACGTCTATCCTCCTGCTTCAATGACCACGTTTCCGCACCGTACATAGCTACGCTTCATATAAAAATTTTTTACAAGTCTTTTCTAATATCCTTACTCAACATCCCTGTTATCAACTCCCTCCTCCTTGTGAAAGCCTCTTTGCCTAGCGCAATTCTCCTCCTTACGTCCCAACTACTTTGACCGTGTTGCTCCAAAACACTTCGGAGATACGTAAACTGTTCTACCTGCTCTAGTTTTTGCCCTCCTATTTTAATGCTTAGCTTAGCCTTTTTCTTGCTAGAAAATCGCATAACCTTTGTTTTATTAATATTAATTTTCAACCCATACCTGTCGAATTGAATTTCCAATTCTCTCCGCAATGCTTGCAACCCCTTGGCAGGCTGACAAACTAAAGCTTGGTCATCAGCGAACCTAATTGATTTGACGAATTCCCCGCCCACTTTCATTCCTACTTCTAGTTTTTCCCATGCCTCTTTAATCACTTCCTCTACATACCGGTTGAACAGAAACAGTGTTAATGGGCAACCCTGCCTTACACCTCTTCCTAACACTGCCCATTCGGACTCACCGTTCCCCACTCGCACCTGAGCAGTCTGAGACACATACAGGTTGCGGATTAGCCTCCTATCCCTCCAATCTATTCCTATTTTCTGCAATATACTCATTAGTTTTCCGGGGGATCGAGATGGTGCGGGGGTAACGTACTGGCTTCCCACCCTGAGGGCGCGGTTTCAAATCCCGGCGGTGTTGAATATTTTTCAGAGGTATCTCGATCCCTACTTGAGGTGCTTTGTGGAGGGCACTTTGAGTGAGTACGCCGTCCGTCGGATGGGACGTTAAGCCGCGGACCCCTTGGCGCCTTTCGTAAAGAGTAGGCTAATGCCGACGCCGGGTTTCTCTCCACCCTTCATCCTTTCCTATCCATCCCCTATGGCGCAAATGACCTTGGCTGTCGGTCGCCTCCCCTAAATACTACTACTACGACTCATTAGTTTTCCCCAATTCATTCTATCAAACGCTTTTTCGAAATCTACGAAACAGGCAAATACCTCCTGGTTGTATTCTATATTCCTCTTAATTAATAATCTCATTACTGCAATGGCATCACGCATACCTCTCCCATTTCTTAACCCAAACTAATCATCCCCTAAATAATCATTTGCCCATCTCTCTATCTTTTTGTTTATGATCCTTAGAACAACTTTAGTTGCGTGGGATATCAAACTTATTGCCCTGTAGTGCTCACATGATGTAGCCTTTACCTTTTTCGGAATAGGAACTAAAACTGATCTCACAAAGTCTTCCGGGAAGATTCCTTCATCATAGGTACTACGAATCAGCCCATATAGCCCCTTCCTCCCACATTTGCCTAAACATTTCAGTAATTCTCCAGGAATGTTATCCACCCCCACGGCCTTATTTAGCTTCATCTCCCTTAATGCTATTTCTATTTCACCGTCGAGTATGCGTGGACCTCAGCTGTTTTTCTCTACGTCATGCTCCTTTTCTATGTCTAACTTTGTTGTCAAAGTTCTTTACTATACAGTAATTCTATGTATTCCTTCCATCTCTCTTTGATCTTTCCTGTGTCAACTATTATCTTACCCGCCTTATCTGTAACTGTTAGCATAGATCTTCCTTCATTACTTCCCGATAACGATTTAACTTTGCAGTACAGCGTACCAATTTCACCCTTCCTCTGGAGACTTTCCATATCCTCGTATTGCGTCTTCCAACATGCTTCCCTTGCCCTATTTGTTGATCACCTCAATTTATTGTTTAATTCTTTGTACTTCTTTTTGCCTAACTCTGTATTTACATTGTTCCAATTTCTCCGCTTATCCATCTTTGTAATCATCTCATCCGTGATCCATGGTTTCCTAGTAGTTTTTGCGTTAACTGTTCCAATAGTGTCTTTTGCGATTTCGATGACCTTTTCTTGATACTTTCTCATTTTTCTTCGATAGTACTTAGCTCTTTACCATCCTCCATGATTTCCTCATCCGTCTGTTTTTACTCCTTCCTTTTCAAACCGTTTAATGCTTCTGCATTCCATTTTCTAACCCGCCGCCCGTGCCTTATCTTTTTGAAACGGAGGCTACATTTCATAACAATTAAATTGTGGTCAGAGTCTGCATCCACTCCCGGGAAGCTGTGGGAATTTATCACGCTGTTACTAAGCCTGTGTCTAACCAGAATATAATCTAGCTGATACCTTTCTGAGTCACCTGGAATTTTCCATGTGTCTTGCATGTTCCCTGCGTCTTTTGTGGTCTCTAAACTAAAAATTGGTGATAACTAACCACTGTCACCTGAAGAACTCTACTGCTTTCTCCCCGCCGTCATTCCTCGTGCCCAAACCGTAGTCTCCCACATCATCACCATCTCTTCCTACGCCTACCTTCGCATTCCAATCCCCCATCACTATCAAATGTTTCCCTGCAGGAACACACGCGATTATGTCCTCTAACTGACCGTATATCCTATCGACCTCTTCTTGTTTATGGTTGCTTGGTGGCATGTATACCTGAATAATAACTAAGTTCGTCGGTTTCCTTTTATCTCTATTAGTAATAATGTATTCGTTACAATCTCTATATTGACTACGCTTCTTCCTACCTTTTCATTTAATACTATGGCAATCCCTCGTTGGCTCTCGTCCCCGCCGCTGTATATTATTCTATAATTATCACTCCAGTAATCCCCGCTATCCTTCCATCTCACCTCGCATAGACCTAAAATATCTATATTTCCCCTTTCCATCTCTCGCTAAACGTTCTCCATTTCCCTGTCCTCATCATTGCCCTAACATTCCACGTTCCTATTCTAACTAACCTTGTCTTCTTCTTCTGCCTCTTCCGTCCTGCTGCTCCTGGTTTTCCCTTGGAAGGGTTTCGTTGGATGACGACCGCGGAAGCCTTGCCCCCCATGCTGCCGGGCACGACACACGGTCGATTGTGCCGAGCCCCGTAGTTGCCAGGACTCAAAATCTCTGTATTGTCCATCATTTAGATCTTGGGAATGATAATTGAGGTGGTTTCCCGTGGCCTTCCTATATATTGTTTTTAGCGTTACACTTTCACTTACTGGCCGCCCCACTGGGGTCAAATGCCATTGCAGCCGCCTCACTGAGGAACAGACGCTGTGTGGACTACCTTTCGCCTGGCTCCTCACCTTCGACCTATCTGGTGGGTGACCCTACCAGGAGCAATTATTATTTCTCCCGCCAGCAAAGCTCTAGGGGTCATCGGAACGCACAAGCCCTTCACGACGCCAAGGTTGTAGTCCGGGGAGGGAAATATTTATGTATATATATATATATTTTTATATATATATATATATGTATACATATATATGTATATTTATATATATATTTATTTATCTATTTATGCACATGGAAATATATATAAGGAAAATGGATAGGAATACAAATAAAAGACGAATACAGGAGAGCTGGGGGAGGCGGAGTCGAGCAGATCACAAGTGCAAAAGTATTTCCTTGACGTGGATTTGAACCACGGATTTTTCGACCTGCCAGGCCGATGCTCTAATCTGGCTCTGCGTTCCCCAAACGCACTGTTCCTATCCTTTATGACGTTGCATGGTTGCTTTTCCTACTGTTTTTTCCTTTTGTGTCGTCGATTTTTCCTTTGGTGGGTGAAACAGCTCCCTTACACCATCTCCTAGCCAAAGAATCGGGGTACTTAAATGCATAAACCCCCCGCGGATTTCAGTGTAAATTACGTTGCCTCATTAGCTCAAGTGGTTAGAGCATCGGCCTGACGATTCAAAAGATCCGTCGCTCTAGTCCCGGTTCAATATAAATACCTCTCCTGAACCTACAAACGGAATCCAACTCAGTGGTAACAGTGAAATTGCTTGCAAAAGAGGTCTCTATTATGAAATGACATTCGACGACTTAAAAGAATAAGTCATCACTAAAATTGACGAAGTCCTTCGTAGGTATTACCTGCAGCCTGTAATTCAGTATGTCGAGGAATCACCTCTCTTTCGGGTATTTTTTAAAATTATCGTATTGCCTAAGAAAAAACAGTCTCTCCAGATATTTTTTATTAATAGCAATTGATTTATCTTAATCCCGTGGAAGAACGTTACCTGGTAAGTAATGGTAACTGGATCAAATATTTCCCCTTTGACGCTTCATCATATCCGAAAAAATACCAATCCCGTAAAATATATGCGCTCTATGGTATCGAACAATAAGAAAGGGATCGACCTTATTCAAATCGCATAACTGTGGTTTCGTTGCATTCACTTTCATCAATAAGTTCGTCAGCATCGTAAAACTTTCTTGGATCAAGGAAGCACACTGTTCAAGTTCCGTATTGTAGTCATACGCATTATTATAACGCTAACTCAATCTGCAGTCTCTTCTACAGTATGGAAAAATTAATGCATTTTCATCTCTGGAATACTATATGCCCAAAGTCGGCCCGATTTCATACTCAAGGGCTGCACAAATTCACTATCTCAGGCCAAGTACCAGCATTCATTCACAGATAAGGTTTATATACTTAAATGAATTTCCAAAGGTTATTGCTTTGATTGGGATATTCTGCTTGCATGAAATATCCTCCTTTACCAGCTATAGCCTAAGAGTAAAATCCTATTTCAAAATATTTTATGTATACACCAAGGGTTAAAAATGAGAAAAAATTGAGTGCTTAAGAATATGCACGATTTCGAGATCCACATTTTCTCCCCGCAAGGGAAATGTCACCGGCTAAGTTAATTATTTGAGAGTTCGTCAACACGTACTACCATCGTTGACGTTTATCCTACTCTTAAAATATAAATTATAAATATCATGGCCAATATAATGTGTATATGAAGATGTGCTAAATGGAAGAAGAGACCATTTGGTCACAATTTCGCCCGAATAAAAACCTCTATCTATCTATAAAATATGAAATGTAAAAGCCAATGTCACTTCTACACTGCAGCTGAGAGTTAGTTGGCAATCACCAGCGTCTCTTTATTAAATCCCGCATCCGTTTTTAGGCTAGAGCACTCTTGAGAGACATTAAGAGCATCTTTGTTGAATACCAAACCGATTTTATCGTAATTCTTGCGTGCGTTGAGATAAACAAATTGACGTAAATACTCTACGGTGCAATAATCGTGCAACCGTCTTTGATAAGGATATATCAATTATCAAGGCCAACGCCTCTATAATATTCTTCCACTGTTATCGGTGAATAACAGTGGAAAAATATTCAATCAAGAATAAAGCTGGACCTCATTGCCTTTTCGAATCTGAGAGATGATGCTTCTTTAATTAGTAATAATAATGATAAATCGGCTTCATTCGAGCAAGATGTAGACTGTGGCAGTCCCTTCTTCCATCGGATCCATGAGTGAGTAGTATTTAAGCACGAATTTCCTTTGAAATGTGACTATAAGTCATCCAGAAATTTTCCATAAATGTTGGAGGGCCATCGATCAAATTTATGATGTCGTCCTTAGTCATAATAAACGATCGTCATCATTCGCCAATAATATTTTATGTACACCATCGCTCTAAATGCTGGAGTAGGACTGACCAATCAAAGTTCAAGTATATGAGAAAGCACCTTTTAATTGATGATGTGTGAATGTTTCTAATGCTTACGTACTTCTTCCAATCAATTGAGTCACAAAAAATATGCTTTTCATTGCATCCAGTTTTGCGGTACTGCAGATAAAGCAGACGAATCGAGATTCCGATCACCGCCGCAATTGCAGCGGCGAGAGAAAACCGACGCTCCGTATCTGTCATTTGTCGGCCTTGCATCAAAACAGGCAGCGCACGGATCATCGCCGCCCTCTGTTTACGTCCGGCGCCACCGCAGGAGTGAAAACGGGGTGTTGACGGCACAGCAAAAACAAAACTCGAAGCCTAATGCATGAAAACGTAGCTGGAACTGATGATCGGCGGCCACCGTTCCACTGCTCCACCGCCCATTTTGGCCGGCGGCGGCACAGCGGGGAGGGAGAAGGAGTGAGGCGGGGCTGCCCTCGGGGAACATTCCCTCGCACCTCAATCAGACGTGGGTCACGGCACCTTCGTCGCATTTGTCTCGTGACGTGCGTGCGAGGTCATCGGGGAGTTTCTGCAGGCGACTCCCTCCTCCGGTTGCAGTCGTTCGTGGCACTGTGACTTACAATTGGCGTGGAAGAGGAAACGAAGGGCCTGGAATGTCGGAACGTTTACCAAAAAGCTTCTTGTAACAGTCGAGTCAACAATTGCTTATCTCATGACAAGGACATGGGGGAGGGGCCCGGTTTTGACCCTGGGATGTCGAATTCCGTCAACCTTTGCCTGTGCGAGTGGAAATGTGAGTAAGCGCGGATATACCGGCGGCGCTTTGATCTCTTCTCCTGCTGTGGGGGCCAGATTTGGTTGCCCTCAAACGTCGCTGCTATATTTTGACAATTGACGGCAATTGTTTGTTGTTTTTCACGCCTCTCTGAAACCGTCCAAATCCACGGCCCTCGCAAACTGTACCCCGTCGATTACAATAGTACTTGCGAAAGGAATGCACGTGCTGTTTACCTAACACTAGCTTCTTTTAATAAACATGCATAGAACTATATATAGGTATTTCTATACATATATATATATATATATATATATATATATATATATTATATATATATAATATATACATATATATTATATATACAAAAGTTCTATAGCCACGTATTCTCTGTCAAAATGTTTCTCCACTAAAAGGACACTTTGATTCGGATCTAGCAACCCTGGCATGTTACCCCGGGAGCGGAATGAACTGTTCACATCCACAATGAGTCCGCATCATAAATTTTACCGAGTACGAAATGTAGCAAAAGAGTTTCTTCATTTTTTAAAGCAGGAGGAGTTATATTGGCTCCCGTCACCAACTTAAGAATGCCCGCATGGACCTGACCTCGGCTCAGTTTTTGATGCAATAAAGATAAGGCAATAATTTGGGTAAATATCATCACTATTGGATCCGGACTCCCACGCGAAGACTGGCGGAGGGGACTGGGGTTATATTAAAAGATGAAAAGCATGCGCCCCATCTTTGATACGTATGAATTGAATTTTATGATAGGAAGCCCACACACATTTAGGAAAAAATATCGCTGTATAGGCAGTGTTGAAATGTCAGAATTTCAGTTGGATATCGTCACTCTGGCATACACCTATGCCATCTGTCCTGCTCTCTGCTTGATCGAAGGAGCGCAGTGCGGTGTGCAGCACCCGAGTTGGGGCGAGGCGCATCGAAGTGTCCGAATGGAGGGAATGTGGCGATGGGTGGCGAAGGGGGAGGAATAGACATCGATTCATGTCATCACGTCACCGCAAATGAGTTGCAATTTGTATGTCAGAGACGATAGGTGCTCGCTCTACCGGAAGTGGCGCAAAAAAACGAAATTTGCTGAGAAAATTGATTGAGCACTTAGTATTGCCTTTTAAATCACCGACCCTGTCATGTTCGAAATATTTTAGAGATTAAAAAATGGGATCCCTTTGTTAAATTTGACCGTGACAATACCCCTGACGAATTTTATCCATAAATTATCGCTCAAAACAACAAAAATATGAAAAAATGAATCCCGTGAAGCTACAACATCCTAATGTTGTAATGGATTTAAAAGGTAAATTTGATTGTTTTTCCATTAGATAAAACGCTATATCCAAAACCAGTATGTAATTGAGTTATGAATGGATTTAATGGTCTATGGCTAAGGCCAATTGTCAAATCCAAGAGTATTAATGTAATGCAAATTCTACTTAGAGCTCCATTTTAGGCACAAAACGTAATCCTATCAATTCCTATCAATCAAAAATTAATAATGAATTGAATGTTTGGCAGAATTTATGCGCAATGAATTTAAAAATCAATTCCTAATTTTAAATGAGCGTATTAAAGTATGATAAAAATGAACCCATTTTCCAGAACGTGTTCTTTTGTTTTGCAAAGTGGAATACAATTGGCATTATTTTAATGTTAATTTAGAATGCATGTGATCGGCATGTCACAAACTGTAACATCTCTTGTCAAGCCGTGATTGCCGTATCAATTAGGGTAATGATCGTTAATATATAAATGTAATTTACAAAAATAAAATATGCGCACACATTTTAATCGGTACTTATGGAAATATATTTGTAGATGGTGTTATTCGTGCACACATTATTTAAATCTTCACATATGCCACTCTAATTTCCAGATGTAAATGTGAACTCTAAGAAAAACCTAAGGATAACTCCAGAATAGCCGCGTCCTTGTAATTAGATGATCATATACTTTTATTTTAGTAAGGCAACAAACAGAACTGGGTAAAAAGTTAGAAAAACTGAATCTAATCAGGGGCATCTACCTAATTCATGTCGTTGTAAAAGGCTCATTGTATTAACTATTTTCCTATAAGGTTTTATTTACGATATAATATGTGAGAATACATCTACGTCATTACCCTGCAAGCCACCAAAAAGGTGTGTGGCAGGGGGTAGGGAGAATAAAAGAAGTAAGAACTATGCCAAGGCTGAAAAAATATATTCAACTCATTAGATTCCGAATCTCATGGCGAAATTTTATGGTAAATTAAGAAAATTTAATTAAGTATACCTGTACGTTTCCATACACAAACTGTTTAATATTGATAAATTCAAGTACCTATGGTAAAAGTTCCTAATTATTTTTTACTCGAAACTGTAAGATATTATTACTAAGAGCTTAGGTGAGTTTTTTCCTGGCGAAGATCCTCCTCCCGTCGAGTATAGTTCATTGTGACGCAGGGGCTGTTTTCATGGTTAGTAGGGAGAGTGTTGATAAATAAATATCAATTGTAGCCTATGTATTGTAACATTACGAAGCTTGGTTGGATGCTTTTACTTCTATCATATGTGTACAGCCTTCCATTAACTTCTAAGAAGTGAAGACACCACTGTTGTAGTTTGAAGGGAATAGATGAGAAATTATTTTTATCTGATCTTTAATATGAAGCATTCTGCTAATTGGTAGCGGCTAATATGTATACCCGCCATACGTTGTCCGTTAAATATAGCTGTTTCTCTCTCTCTCTATATACATGCATGCATATTATATATATATATATATATAATATATATATATATTATATATATATATAATATATATATATATATATATATATATATATATATATATATATATGCACATTTAAGAGTATATGTAATCTTGCCTAAGAGAGGCAAAGTACTTAAAGTGCCTTAGCACCTAAAGCTCCTAATATCGGAAATATATCGGGTAATACAAAAAACCCAGATAAGTCGGGGAATGTTCCCTATTATAATCAACTGGATGTCGTGGATATTTATATGCATTGGATTGTTCGATGCTCGATACGCAGGGGAATTTCTCTGCGATCTACGAAAAGGAAATTTTTTGCTGGAGGGCACGAATCAGGAGTGAAAAAATGGTCAAGTGAAGGTAACGTGAGTTGTGAGGTTATTTGGCATTCCGTTCGGCGTTATTTACAAATTCTTGATATCTGGGTTCATCAAAGCCTACCTTGACCGGCTGACTGCTTCGAATTCATAGAAATATTTATAAGACCTATCACAAATTTCCATCGCAATGACTGTTAAAATATATTTTGTTGACCTAGAAGGAAATGAGTTTATATAAATATTGCGTATTTTTCAAAAAATCAACGAACTGAAAAACTTTTCATGCTTGATGCCTGGCCTGGAACGCTAACATAACTAATTGACAAACTAATAAAACTAACTTGTAGCGATCAGTGACGTTATTTAATATTTATTCTCGTGATCATTTTACGCAGATGAAAAATTTGAACACTAAATTTTATATATTTTATTTTGGTGTTTCATTGATTCTGTTATCATTTAAAGTCATATTATTTTAATTTGCATAAATACTCTAGATTTTGATGCAAAGTACTGTAATAGGAATTTACTTATTTATAATTCACAGATATAAAACGAAATTTAATATTTTTATAGTAAATATTTTTAGAAAAATGAAGTGTCTCATCCATATGTAAACTGATTAAAATCATCCGAAAAATCTTGAAACCAGAAATTTAAATTTCCAAAAATCTATTGATGACTAATTTAAATTTGGAGCCATTTCGTGTGAATGAACCATCAACAATGCTTTAAGTATCGTTATGAACGTCTTTGTTGATTGTGAGCTTTGAAATATATCATTAAAGTGCCAGAGTAGATAACTTGAGATTATAGTTTATCGCGTTTTGAAAATTTGGGAACCAATATTTCATATTACAATAAAGCACAAAGAGGAAGTATCTAGGCAGAGTAACACGTGAACGGATATCCTCACGCCACTTGAAAACGCAATCGGGACGAAGACAACGCCCCGCCATTGTAAATAGCTGAAGCTTAATTCGTAATTATGGGTTGGTCGCTGCTCTCCAGTGCTCTTTCAATCTTCTGCCCCCGTTGTAGTTCCGCATTCGATTGCATCTTCAATCACCCTCTGCTTCTCATTCCGGTCGCTTGAGTCGTCTCTGCTGCGGGTCTCCGCCGCTTTCTAAGGACCCCGCTTTGCAGTAGAGGAAAAAATGTACTCGAGCAAACCGACGTGCGTCAGGATGATTCCTAGTAGGTTCTCTCTTCTCCTTCTTTAAAGTGCCCTCCTCCATACACTTCCATTGAACTAACTCTTCATTTTTTTACTCTTATTAATCCGTATTATTATAATCATTCCTCAGTAGTCCCACCATTATATGACTTTCAGTTTTATTTTTCCTGCTGCATTTGCACCCATTGGAAAAGAAACAATGAAAACAATAAAAATAAAAACACGCGGCAGATGAAGCAGCAACTTTCATTTGAGTCAGGGTATCACAGTTTGATGGCAATATCGTGACTCCAGGAAATATAAAATACATTCTTTGCGCCTATCATTTCCAACGGGTTTCAGTCACCCGACGGTTCTCATTCTCCGACAATACCATTCCACTTCCCCATTCCATTTCAAGTACATGTGCCCATGTTTGTTTACCCTCGCTGAATCTTCTCTCTCACTCCCTCTCCACCCACGCGAGCTCAGAGAAACCAGCCCAAGCCCTGCTCAGTCCTTCGCTCCCTCACCCCTGTCCTTCTCTCTCCCTCATTCGTCGCCTCCCTCTCTCTCCCCCCACTGCACTTTTCTCCCTACCTTTTCCCTCACTCCCCCTCATTCTCTCTACTCTCTCCAAGAGTTTCTCACTCTCTCGCTCCCCACTCTCCCACCCCCCTTCTCTTCCTCTTCCCCTCTCTCAACTTTTTCTCTCCCTCTCTCTCCCCCACTCTCTCTGCCCTATCTCTCTCTCCTACTCTCTGTACCCTATATATCTCTCTCCTACTCTCTCTACCCTCTCCTACTCCCCCCCAAAGTTTCTCACTCTCTCGCTCCCCACTCCCCTTCCCTTCCCTCTCCCCTCCCCTTCCTTCTGCTCCCACCCACCTTTTCTTCCTCTTCCCCCCTCTCAACTTTTTCTCTCCCTCTCTCTCTCTCCCCCACTCTCTCCACCCCGTCTCTCTCTCTCTCCCTCTCTACCCTCGCTCTCTCTCCTACTTTCTCTACCCTATCTCTCTATTCCTCCCCACTCTCTTACCCCCTTTCTGTTCCTCTTCCCCTCTCTCTCCCCCCTCTCAACTTTTTCTCTCCCTCTCTTTCCTACTCTCTTTACTCTCTCTCACTCTATCTACCTTCTCTCTCTCTCCTACTCTTCTACCCAATTCTCTCTCCTACTCACTCTACCCTTTATTTCTCTCTCTCCTCCTATCTCTACCCTCTCTTTCTCCCTCTCCTACTCTCTCTCTCTCCTACTCCCTCCCAAAGTTTCTCACTCTCATCCTCCACACTTTCCCACCGTTCTTCTCTTCCTCTTCCGCTCTCTCTCTCTTTCCTCTCTCTACCCTCTCGCTCTGTGGGTAGATGTGTCAGGAATTTCCCTTCATTTTTTTGGATTTTTTTGCGGGTAAACTATTTATACTATATTACTATTAGTTATACTGGCGTTCGGTTTTGCGTTTCCTCCAAAATGGTATCATCGTTCCATTAAAGTCGTGGTTTTTTCTTTATTCTTGTTTCCTGTATAAATGTTATCAGGAGTGTTTTACTCCATATTCCTCCGCAGTGTGAGAAGGAAAGAATTATTCTTGTTCGGTTACGTAATTATTTTCTATGGAATGTTTTTTGTTTCAAGAACTTACCAGTGAATTATAGTGGTTATTTCGAGTTCTATCTTAGTATATGTTCTATAGTGATGTTATTTTCCCTGCTCTTCGCAGCTGGTGTTTCGTTCGTCCTAATTTTCTGTTCCTCTATTTCTTCCGCAAAAATTGTACGAAGTGTAAATTGCTGAATCATGAGTTAAACTCGGAAGTATAGGGCTCCTTAGATAGAACAAATATGTATGGAAATGGCTTGATCGCCATTTAAAGTTAAATAAGTGATTTTATGTCAAGGCCGTTGTTTGTGGCCGGGAATTTCTCATTTTAATCCGCTGACCATCATGAGGCGGCTGGTAACCGGGACCGATGAGTTGCTTTTCATCCCTCGGGCGGCCTGCACCTCCGACTGCAAATCTCCCTCCCTTCCGCATTCTCCACTCCGTTTGACCTTTGCTCAAGAAGCCGTTCCCCAGTCCCCTGAAAAGCTACGATTATTCGGTCAATGGACCGACCTTCAACCCCCTCTACTTCGACACGCCAACCTCCGGTTTCTTGTGACAAGGGGGCGATGGCATCTGCATCGACCTCATCGAATACTCCCATCTCCCTTGCGTCCCCTTACTCCCCCCTCCTCTGCGCCGGTGCACGGCGTGAATACCAACCCCAGAACTCACGATGACCCCGGCCAGTCGAGTGGTGACCATTTAAGTCTAGGCTACTGGGAAGCCAAGAGACACCAACTCCACCTCCCTAACCGCGATTGAGGATGCTCCCAGCGAAAATTCAGCCTTTTTGTGCGACTGTGTCCCTAGATGACCATTTAGCAACGCTAGTCGAGGGAGATGAGCTGCTGAAAATTAAATTTATTTATTTAGTGAAAATTGTGCACATACAGCAGGATTGCCAATTTATAGTGACACGTATAACAGCAACATATAAGGACACAAACATACAAACATCAACAAGACTATAATTAGCAGTTATTAGAGATAAATTTTCATAGAAATAACAAAAACAGTGAAAGAAAGGAACAAAACCGGGATGTGGGAGTGAAAGGAGGGATTGTGCTAGTTCTTTCGAGAGAGATGTGTCAGAGAAAGGTTTATTAATGTGTTGGCTGGGAGTGAGAGGGGGTCAATGCTTTCGGGAAGGGAATTCAGTAAAGCGGGGAGACGGAAGAAAAGGGAACGTTTGGTGAGGGACAATCTGGGAACGGGTTGGTGGAATAAAGAGTGATCGCGGGTAACTCGGGGGGGAACTCTGAAATTGATAAGGGAAATTAGTTCAGGACAGTCGTTAATGGAGTTAAGGGTGTTATGCATGAGTTTTAAATCGGATTTTAGACGTAGAGTGGAGAGATTACAAATCGAGAGCGAGGAAAGAAGTGATTCAGTGGGCGAGTCGCGAAGATGGGGGACTCTGTACTTGACAATTTTACTGAAAACATTTGTTATAGTGTTAAGGGTGTTAAGGTTAGATAGGGCAGACATGGACCATATCGGGGAGCAGTAGGTAATAATAGTAGGTAATGGTAAGATAATGGTTGAGAAATATGCGGTTAGAGATTGTACATCTTTTATTTCTGTGTAGCGGTAAAGTAGACCTAGAAGAGACATGGCTTTGCATTTAACTGCTTTGATGTGATCAGAGAAATTTAGTTTGCGATCAGTTAATACATCAAGATCCTTGACAGAAGCAACAAGATTCAGAGGAACTGAATTAAATGTGTAGTTAAAGGTAAGAGGAGATTTTTTTAGGGAGAGAACTAGAGTATTGCATTTATTTGAGTTTAAATTTAGCATCCATGTGCTGCACCATTCTGAAATTTTATTTAAAGCCTCCTGAAGGTGGTAGCAATCCGTGGAGGAATTAATTTCCTTAAAAATTTTGCAGTCGTCGGCATATAGTAACGTGTGGGCTAGCGAGGTCGGGACTAGGGAAGCTAAGTCATCAATGTACAGATTAAAAAGATATGGTCCGAGAATACTACC
This sequence comes from Hetaerina americana, assembly GCF_022747635.1. Classification (NCBI taxonomy): domain Eukaryota; kingdom Metazoa; phylum Arthropoda; class Insecta; order Odonata; family Calopterygidae; genus Hetaerina; species Hetaerina americana. The sequence continues at coordinate 3,751,386 of NW_027286797.1, read as the reverse complement.
TTGAGGAACTCCAGATGTCACAGAGGACCAAGGAGATGAGGCGCCAGATAGTATTACTCGCTGATTTCTATTCGAAAGAAAGCTGGTCAGTAATTTGAGAAAGTTTCCATGAACGTTAAAACGCTGACTGAGTTTATTGATGAGGAAGTTATGATTGAGGGAGTCGAAGGCTTTTGAGAAATCCAAGAAGATGGCATCTAATTGAGTCTTACTTGTTATCGCACTAACAGCGTGGTGTTAAAAAAGTGCTAAATTGGTCAAGCACGACCTGCCCGGAAGGAAACCATGTTGGTTGCTAGACAGAAAAGGGGAAGTACAATAATAAAGTGTTGAGAATAATCCTCTCGCAAACAGAAGAAAGAATAGGTAGTAAAGAGATAGGGCGATAATTAGATATTTCATTTTTAGTTTCAGTTTTAAGAATAGGGATAACATTAGCGGATATCCATTGGGGGGGGGGAAGTACCGAGGGAAAAGCAGCGATTTAATAGGAGGCCTAAAGGAAGAGAGAGGGAGGAAGCGCAGTTGCGTACAATTATAGGACTGATGCCATCGGGGCCAGGGGAGCGACGGAGGGGGATTTAACATTTAAGGTATTTAAAAACCTCCCGGGAATCGGTTTGGATTTGGGACAGAGAGTAGCAACAACTTGGGGTGAGGGAAAGATCGCTGGAGACGGGAGGGTTGAAAGCAGGAGTCAGACATTCCGTGAAGAATTTCAGAAATAAGTTCGGTCTTTCTGGTCCCACAGCTTTAGCATTGCCATAAGAAACAGCTACGGGAATCTGCGAGCGATTACGACGGCGATTGACAAATGACCAGAATTTTTTTGGGTCAGATGTGATGGACGATGATAGCCTTAGTGTATATTCTTCGTAGTCGCGACGGATGAGCGATTTGGAAAAGCGACGTAATTCGGTGAAAGAACACCGAGTGTTCTCGTTCGGAAAATTTTTATACAGGTACCAAGCGCGATTTTTGTTACCCAGAAGGTGCACGGTGTCCGGCTTAAACCACGACGGGAGTTTCTTTGACTTGGGTTTCACTAGAGGGACGAAATCTTTTATCACACTTTCAATAACAACGTAAAGGAAGTCCACCCCTTCTTCTGGAGACAAAGCGGTAAGCACACCCCGGGGGAGAAGGTCGAGGCAGCGATTAACGTCCTCCCAGCGGACCTTCGACCAAGCAGGGAAAGGCGGAGTTTCCGGGAACCTCTAATGCGAAAAACTGCATCCAGAGACTCGTGGTCAGAGTTGAAAATATTCCTTCCCGGGGTAATAGCCTCGGCGGGAACGGACGAGAGGAGAAGGTCCAGGGTTGCCAGGTTTCGGGTGCGTTGGGTGCAGTATTGCGAAAGTTGTAGAGCACTTATAAAATGTTCAATAAAGAATTCACCGTGACCCATGAGAGGGGTGCCATGCGTAGGGGTGTCCCATTGAATGGATAAATTAAAGTCACCAACTAAAATAATTGGACCAAGATTAATAGTTTTAAACACAGAATCAAGACAGTTTTCGAGAACCGAGATATCACTGCATGGGGGACGATAAAAACAGCCAACAAAGATTTTATTTACTTTTGAATGCGTACCATGGGGTAGAGAGACTTCACTCCATACGATTTCGCAAGCAGTTTCGAGGTCTTTGCGTCGCTTTGAGGGGTACTTGGAATTAATGGCAAGGAGCACCCCGCCACCTCTAGTCAGACGATCTCGACGGTAAACACTGTGTGAGACCGAGAAGGATAATTCACCATCGGCAAATGAGGGGACAGCCAAGTTTCGGATTCCGCAATTATATCAAATTGCGCAAGTTCATGCGCATGGGAGTCACAAATTGATGGTTTGTTTTTAACACTTCTCACATTCTGGTAGTACACATACACTGGGGGGGGCACAAGGAGGGCCGGGGTTAAGGCTCACATCACCCGAGAGCAGGATTAGAAGCAGGATGACAACTCCGCACCGAGAGTGTGGCGTCGAGGCAGTCGGCGAGGGTCCGAGGAGTCGCCGGGAGCTAGGAAACAGGCTGACGGGGAAACGGAGGCGACAGGGGGATAAACCACTTGATGCGAAGGCGGAAAAGTAAAAACTTCTGTAACTGAAAGTCTCTTGAGGAACTGGGATATCTTCACATGGATAATGATCACAGGATATATGCACAAGAATTCGCGTGGAAAAACTCGGAGAAAGTAGCGAACTAATGACACAAAAGTAGAAAAGCTTAGGAGTGAGAGAGACACGTGTTCTACTACAGGCGGCCATCTTGAGTTTTTCTCTGAAATACACTCGAATAGTAGTTTTAGGGGAGGGGACGGACAGCTGAGGTCATTTACGCAGTTAGGAATGGATGGGAAAGGTGAAAGGGTGGGAAGAAACTCGACGTCGGCATTCGCCTACTCTTAACGACCCATCCGATGGTCGGTGTACTCACTTAAAGTGCTCTCTACAAAATACTTCAAGTATAGATCAGGACGCCAATGAAAAATATCTGCCGTCTCCAGGATATACGCTTCGAAAATCAGTCTCAATCGCCCATGCTGAAATCTTGATTCGGAGAAGGAGGCAATCGGTGTGGCGCAATCCTTCCAGTTCATTATGAGGATAAGGAAGTAGCATTCCGAAAACGCGTGTCCAGTGTATTAAGAGTGCTCTTATCAAATGTGCCTCCGGATATACCAATCCATATTCACCGCCAAATTTTGTCCCTGGGGCGAATTGCATGTAAAATACTAAAATGGAAAACTAGTAGCCGTAACTCTCTGTTATCCTACGTGCAAAGTTTTCGACGCCCGGCGGATATGATTGCTTCGCACACGGATGGTATGCCCCTGAATACGCCCATTCATTTCGAAAGTACTTCGCATACCTAACCCTGCAAATCTGAAGACATAACCTCCTCTCGTTGCCTGGAAGTTGGCCACCACGTTTCCCTGTGTACCACCCCGGTGCCCCGGGTAGATCCCGGCAAATGCTGCACAGCAGGCAAATGCAACGCTCCCTACCTTCTGTCATTTAGTGCCCCTTGCCTACGAAAAATGAAACGATGAAACCGTTCCCTGGAACTGAAGAAGTTGCAAAACCTCCGACGCCCAGCATGATCAAAGTAGCAAATAGCAACACCCCCGAAGAGCCAGCGAAGCTATAGACAGGATTTTTACTCGACACGAGGGACGTGGAGCTGGTAGATGAAGACCCCGGCTCCTCCAGCGACTCCGATGCGTCGACCTCCGTTCCAGGGGCACGAGAGCTCCCCCGACTCAAACCCGAATCAGGTGTTCGCCCAATTATGCATGAAGTCCATGTGGTCTTGGGAGTACTTGCATACGTGAGGGATGTGAAAGTTGACCCTTATGTTATGAAACTAAACCGATGTATCTAGGGATGGGCACCGGAAAAAATTGATATCGTTACAGTGTCTTAGAAAATGCACTAAACAGGCTATTCGAAACTCCATGGTCCCCAGTCCTGATCGTTGTCTTCACTATCGACCCGTCGCCACCGTCAATGCTCTGGGAAAACTTCTCGTCTACGCCATGGCAAAGCAAATTTTAGATCGCATGAACCTGGTGCCATATACACGTACCCTTAGGCACCAAGGGGTCTTCCTGTCCAGCGACCCGTCACGGGGCAGACAGATGCCGTAATATCTCGGGTTAAATATGGTTTGCGTTTATTTTGCAGAATCATATGCACATCACCCAGCCAAATTTAATCATTACTTATAAAAACCTGCTTTAACTGTTGATGGATGACAGCTTCTTTCCTTTATGTGCTATGCCTTCCGTGCTGGATACTGAGACATCCTCACACCCTTATGCGCCATTGAAAGTGGCTGAAAAGGAATGAGAGGTCATACCACCACCTCGGGGCTGGCACATCCGTGAGTAAACACGAGGCTCCCGAGAATACATCGGACTATCTTAAACGTGGCAAGTGTGCATCCCAGGAATACGAGAAATGCGGATACCTGTACGTAGCAAACACCACTACACCGGACGAAGAGGATGAATGGCTCATTTGTGTTCACATTCGCGCGAAATAATGCCCTTCCATTGTCTCTGAAGCCATCTCACACCAAAAGAAAACCTAAAAGCACACTTTTGTGCACGTTATACGGACACGCAACCGTACACGCACTATAGTGTGCGAATAATAGTACTTTTATGATGACATCCTCAAATATGAGGTTGGCTAACTTTTGTGTTTGAAAATTTTTTCCGAAATATATTTTTACATGTAAATACGTATAATTTAATCCAACAATCACTAATTAATTCGGATATGTTTACCAGTGTTATTTCAAGCCAATACAACCCTATTTTTATTCGTTATTTAATAATGTTTTATCTGCATGTACTTAGTCCGCCACAATGACTGTGTATTTATCTGTACAGTGATATGAGCCCGTGGACGAGGGAAGAGGACAGTCTGTCTCATCCGCCCCAGGTGAAGTAAAAACAATATCAATATTGTTACCCTCTCCTTCTATCCGTCTTCCTCTTTCTCCCCATTTCTCTCCCCTTCCCTATCTCTCTCCTTCTTTCTCTCTCTCCCTTCCTCTCTCTCTCTCCCTTCTCGCTAATCTAGATGAAAACGGCACAACTCATACGCTCCTGTGCGCTTCATCGATCGACGTTTTTCAAATGCCTTTCCTTCTTCTCGTCTTTCTCTCTCAATTGAAACGGCTTACTTTGGGCGGTCTCACATTATGCGCAAGTGCAATTTTCTTGCCAGGTTGAACGTGTAAGATTGTTGTTTGTATGTGGAAATATACATAAAATTCGGTATCCATCAATGAGTTTCAATAAAAAGCCATTAATTGTCCAAAACCGGCACCGTATGCTCTTAAACTTTAACAGTTGAAGAATATTCATCTGTCGAACATTTATTTTTTCAGAAAATAGTGATCACTGGAAATAGGAACTTAGTTTTCGACACAAATTATGTTAATCAAGTTTCGTGGCTCTTCAAGTGGCCGGAAAATGGGCTCGCTGAGTGGTGAAACCAGGCTTGGTAAGTGTTACAATTGATACAATTAGATTATCAAACAAAGTTTCTGATTCGAATTTCAGTTTTTAAACAATGAATTAAGTGACACTAGGTACCATTGGACTTAGCGATTCAAACCTGATCGCCTTGCTCTTATCTGAGGAGTTTTCCAAATCCTTCCTTGGAGGGCATCTTTATGTTCGTTTTGTCTAAATCATTCTCGCTGGGCCGATGACATCCCGTCGCTTCAAAATTAGAGAAACAAATTGTAACTGAGGTCAATCCCTGCTTCCGTTTCGCAAAGAAAGGGGATTAATGTATTGCCCAACGAAAACTTAAGGAAAAAAGTACTGGTTTTCATATTCATTTATAGATAACGGAAACGTAATGAAATATGAGGAATGAGATCAACAATGAGCGTGAAAATGAATGCATGTGATCGAAGAGGAAGTATTACCCGCTTGGCTAACGTTCTCTTGATATAAGCGCAGTATGCCTAATATGTATGCCAATCGTCATTTGAAATGACGTGATGTATACTCATACGCCAAATCCGTTCAATTACACCCTCCCTAAATTTGTGACCTCTTACAAATGCTACCATGCGAAAAAAATGAAAGTAGTGTAGATGCGTGCGGTAAGCATTTTATAGTGTCCACTCGAAAATATTCCCGGATAGTGAAAAATTGAGGTGCTGAGTAAAATAGAATCGCATTTCATTACCATTGGGGTCAAAGGTATCGGGTGGAAAAATGACCGGTATTATGGATGGGTGGCCCGGGAGAGGGCCAACAAGCTGACCCCCACAGTCTTTGTACAAGGCAAGAGCCTCTCTTAATTCTTGCAGCCGAAGGGGGCGCCACCACGGAATGAAATGGTCCTCTGCAGGAAAACTCAAGACGTTAGGACACCAAGCTCTCTCTCTCTCTTCTCTCATGTCAAATCAAAGACCATTTCATGACGGACAGGGACGCAATTGTTTGGAACGCGTGTTTTAGTACTTCTAAACTCTGCGTTCAAACTGCACGGTTGCTGCGTTAATCACTTCACTCAAGGTGCAAACAGGTAAAACTATTTACCTACGGCTGATCTAAACATAGTAGGTCTACTCCGATCTCTTTTCGTAATTTAATATTAATTTAACTTTATTTCGAATGGAGTGGTTTTGCTAATTTGCCATTCCCATGCAACACCGTGGGTTTTGTTGATTTTTAATACACCGCCACGGTTACGAATTATCAAAATTACTCTGTATCGCCTATTTCAAATCGGCGTTTACCAGTTAACGTGTTCATATTAAGCTATGTTCGTGCACCTCAATAGTTGTTTATGGGGATTTCAGAAGTTAGTTTTTCACTTTGTGATGAGTGATTACACATAAAATCTTTTTTCAAAACAGTCAAGTTGACTGTTTGGAAAAGAGATTTTATGTGTAATTGATATGATATGTAATTTGATATTTCTCTTAATTCATCACTTTCCCCCTGGAAAAGACAAATTTCTATCTTCGGCTTTATTGGCTATTTTCGGGCGTTAATTTTCAACCGACATAACCCGTACATTCTCGACAGTCAGAAATGAATTCTCGCATTCACACAAAACTTAATTTCCAAGTAATATATTTTATTCGTGCATTACGTGTTTATTCGCTCCACGACTGAGGGTATATTAATGTCCAAGGGTGAATTAAAAATAATGAAAACAGCCTTTCTCACCGTATTAATTAATGTTGATACACGCGCAGGCCTACAAATATTCCTTCCTATAAACGAGCCTGATGTGTCACAGAAGATTCTGCGCCGCGTGGGGCCCGGCCCTCGATTCAGCCGCCACTTCCATGCTACGTGGAATCCCAACAAGCTACGCGCTCGTATCTTTCTTCAGAGCGCACCGATGTTATCCGACCGAAATTCGCCGAGAATTCCTACAACATGCGAACCAATGAGTTATATTGAAAACCAGCGCCCAGCAAGCGCTTTAGGAAATATTTGTACTCTCCTAGAACTAACATTGCGCGAATAAATAAATGAACGAGACCTAAAATATAGGGAACATTCAATGAAGGGTGCGCCCATGACTTGACCAGCGAATTTTAACGGATTTTTTCCCATCCAACTGGTGGTCTACCATCCCCACTCTTTCCCATCATTGGCATCGAAGTGCTCACTCCAGAGGTATTTTGGAATAGCGTAAACTGATGAAACGAAATATCTGATCAATTGAAAATATTAATTTTTTGGTCAACATTTTATTTACCTTTAAAGCCTCGCCGTTTAACTGCCTCATTATGACAGCAATGGCAGAGAGCATCGTAGTGTAAACGGCATGGTATGACTAAACAAATCGGCACTTCCTCGATGGCCGAAAATTGAATAGGGATGAAAAATGAAGAAATAATTAGTATTTCAATCCTAGGATTTGTTTACTGCAGCCCTCAATTTTACTGTATTTAATCTCAATTCCTTCAACCCTTGATACCCTCTCTGTTTTACGTCCTTCTTAATTTTTCCTATGCACATAGTCCTTGGTCTCCCTCGTGGAGACTTCCCTTCTATTTTTCCTTCTGTTAAATTCCTAATCAATCCAATGCACCTCAATGTGTGTCCAATACATCTATTTCTTCTTTACCGTAGAACTCTCCTCTAGGTCCTCTCCTCTTCTGCTCTTCTATATGCTTCCTCGTGCCTCACTTTGTTTGTCCATTTCATCTTCAGCATTCTCCTCCAGCACCATGTTTCAAAGGCTTCTATTCTTCGGTGGTCCACTTTTCCAATGTTCCCAGTAGCGGTACCATGAAGAGCTATGCTCGACACGAATGTCTTGACGAATTGCTTACTTGTTTCCAGCCGTAGGTTCTTTGAACATCGTAATTGCCTCTTCTTCATGGATGCGTTCTTAGCTAGGGCATCCTTCGCTTTGACCCCCGAGTTCCTTGATTATTTCTCCGTTTATTTTGTCAAATCCTGGTGCCTTGTTGTTTCTCAGGTGGTGCCAATGCTCTCTCGTATTCGTATCTTAATATCTGCGGACCCCGATTGTCTTTACCTATCATGCTTTTATCTTTGATTTAGCCTCCTTCTAATGGTTTGGGAGCTTGATAGAGTAATCAAGATATGAGAAACAACAAATCCGTCCTCTGGATTCCAGTATTTTCCTGAAATGTTTATTCATAGAAACTCAAGAACTTTACCCTTGGGGTCAGACTGGGAATAAGAAACTGATGGAGACCAAGTGGATTGTAGCCTCCAAGCCAATCAGGCAAGGAGAAGCGCTTACCCCACCACATGGTAGTAGTGCCTCGTGAATATTGTTGAGAATTGAACGCCAAATATTCCAATTGACATACATTTTAATTTTTTAAGTCACAAAAAGTTCCCTTCCAGGAAAGTCTTTTTACACAAATAATATTTCAAGTTTAATCAACCCTGATAATATCTCTCGATACATTCATCTCATTCATTGCCGCAACGCTGAAATTTGGCGATTTGGATAATCATTTCAGAAAGCTTTGCCCATAAGCGTATTCCCGAGCACACGAACAACATGCCTCCAAGTCCCTCCCAGCTCACGTTTGACGGCACCCGTGGATCGATTACCAGTTAGAGTTATAATTCGAAATGACCACCTCTTTTCAGCCGACGACTGTTTCCAATTTTAAAATTTTTATTCCACAGGATTGGCTTGGGCATCAAAAAGGGCTCAGATCGGTGTCCGCGACGCTGTTTTTCCATTTCTCAACCCTATCGTTGTCAAACCGGAATAGAGAAATGACCATTGCTTTTAAATTAATTTATAATAAATATATATGGTTTGATTATAATTTAGGGTTTCGCGTGGTGCGTAATTAATAAATCTGTGGTAAAGTGCAATTTTTCTCATGATAACGAGCTTCCACTACATCTGTTGAATATATTTGCATAAAATCGTTATAATACGACCCGTAGAGCATCGACAAAAGTTGATGGTAAAAGTTCTCAAAAGCAGTATTAATTGATACACATTTATATATATATATATATATATATATATATATATATATATATATATTTGTACAGACTAAATTAGTTACCCGAAAGTTACTTGAATAGGTTGAAATTGAGTTCACCTCTGGATATGCTGCGCGATTTTTGATGCAAAACGGATGAAAGATAGTGGCCCTAGTGTTCCACTGACTTATTATTTTCCCCTCCGCCCTCATGCCCACTGTCATCTACGTAAACCCGCCCCTTAAGGGGCTTGAACAGATGAATGAGCGGAGTGACATTGGAGAGTTGACCTTCCAAGGCAAGAGAGTGTACGCAGTCAAGTGCTGGTTGATATCCGAGTTTTACTTCGGATCTGAGCTGGAACCGTTGAGATGGAGATGGGGAAGAGTCATTCATTATGTATCCATACTTCTCGAAAGGAGTACGTAGGTTTCTCTGCTTCGGGAATGTTGACCCATAAGCATTATTTTAACTGATGAATGGCATACTTTTACTAGCTATCCAATTCACTACCTGAATTTATTGTACATGCGACTCACTTTCTTTGTAAAAACAATTTGTTTGGCGGTGAACTCTGCCTTACAATCCCCGGAAATAATCTAAAAAAGAAACACGACGATTCAAATGTTCTAAATCACCACAGATGGAAACACTTGTCGGATGATTGACCATTCCGACTTGCGAACATAACAAATAGAAATAAAGGCGTTAAAAGTAGATGTTCAGTTGAAATCATGTTCGATTTAAAAAAAGACTTAGGTTATTCCTGAGTCTTGAATCACGGAATTTTAAAAATCAAAAATTTAGTGGCGAAAATTCAAATTGCAATAGGATTTCGCTACTTATAATTCGCAAAGTATCGATGATAGCCTGGGTAAGGAAATAAGTGGCTACTTAAAACGATGTCATGAATGCTAGTTTGAACTTGGGGCATTTGAGTGAAAACTAAAAGCGCAGCTAATGGGAACTCAATCATGGAAAAAATGTACCATTGCTGGATAATTAAGGCACCATTGTCATAGAGTCTTTTGTTATAAAATCCTACTGAGAGTATGTCACTGAAGGTTATGGTTTCCAAAACTACAAACCCGCATGCGTAACCCAATAAAGTCTTTGGTTTAACTTCAGTCAGATTACCGAGAGGAGTTCGGAAAAACACATGGTATTATAGCGAATATTCGGTGTCCTCCCTCCAATTGAGCAGTTGATTGTAAGTGCCACCTTCCGGCTCTCTTACTTTCCCTTGCATCCAAAGGGCTCCTTCTTCGAAGCCCAAGCTTCAACCGATTCGAAAAGTATCCGGCCGCCTGAAGAAAATTAGTGATAGGATGAGTGCAGCGTACTCCTTCCTGTTTATGTGTTTTAAACACATTACTTACTTCCCTGGTCTGGGACTTCTCCTAACTCAGAAAATATCTAGGCATGGGAAAGTTTGCCTCTGCCTTTTGAAGTTGACGAAGAGATCCATCATATTCGCCAGGAAATCACAATTTTATTTTAAATATGGAATCGTTGATGGGTCAAGCAAATTGGTTACTCATGGCGAACACCTCATTGCGTGAATTCCATGGTAACACGAGGTTGCAGAGAGTTTAAATGCATCATATAGAATTCGGGCGGAACATTTAGCGGCAGTGACGCTCATGTCCTTTTAGGAGATGGCTAATGGTGTTTTTCCATGACACCCAATCGCCATATCTTCTTCCCTTTCATGAAAAATCATATTATTCGAGTGTGTCTCGCACAATTTATGCATCGTCAGCATTTTTCTTCATTGCATTTATTACTGTGTAGGAAGGGGGTCAAAATTAACTTCGACGACATTCATCTGGTTGTTAAGAGCCGTAAACCGTGATTACATTGGAAGGTGCTCCGAGACTGGAGAGAACCAAAAAAAAGCGTAGAAAATTTGTTTAGTATTCAGGAGTTCATTCAGGTTTGTCCTTAAGAACTGTCAGTTTTTCATAGTGAGCCTAATATAACCAAAAACTCAAAGTAAATACACATACGGACAACAATGAAGAAGGCATTATGTTAACAAAGTCATACCGATCTCATTTATATCGAATGAGCTTATCCCGGGAATAGAATTACAGGGTCGCACCCAAAAGTGGTAGGACTGATTTTTTTTACAAGAATTTTATTGACGATATACTTACATCGAATTAATAATCTTCAAAGTATGCTCCTTGAGCTGCTACACACTTAGTATAACGTTGCTCCCATTTCCCGTACGCCCGCTGGAAATTTTCTTTGGGGATGCCGTGATGACCCTCGTCGAAGCCTCTTGAACGGCATTTATCGAGTCAAAACGTCGTCCCTTGAGCTGTCTTTTATCAGGGGGAAGAAGAAGAAGTCCGGTGGTGCCAGATCGGGAGAATAGGGCGGGTGCGGCAACGTGGCAACGCCGTATTTGGCCAGGAGCTTTCGGTCGACACTCAGAATTTTCGGTACCATTTTGGCGCACACCTTGCGCATGGCCAAATCCTGTGAAATAATGCGTTGGACATTGGATACAGACAGACCCAACTGGCCTGCAATTTCTTCACTGGTTAAGCGTCGGTCTGTGTTCAGCAGTGTCCTCACTCTGTCCACATTCGTGTCGGTTCTTGCCGTCGACGGCCGTCCGGAGCGATGGTCGTCTTCAACGAGCTCCCTACCCTCTTTAAACAACTTGTGGCGCTCAAATACTGTGGAACGGCTTAAGGCAGTGTCCCCATAAGCCTGCTTGATCATATCGAGGGTCTCAGTTGCCGTCTTGGCGAGTTTCGCACAAAACTTCACGGAATAACGTTGCTCTAAATTCAGATTCATTTTGTTTTTCGACGCGGACAAAATACTTGCTTCACTAAAAACGGTGTCCTCACTCAACGACAGCCCGCAGGCAACTGAGGTTGGTGTTGGTCTGTTGCTAAAAGCCCCCTCCACCTTAACCTACCAAGCAGACCCCCCTCCACCGCTCCGTTCGAGCCAGAGAAAATCAGTCCTACCACTTTTGGGTGCTACCCTGTATTCGAATGCTTTCCTACTGCCGGGCTTCTTGCAGCTTAACACCGCCTTACCATCAACATTGAAGAATACTGTTCAAAGAAGAACTTTTCCCATCATCTTTTGAGTCAAAAGTTACAATCATATTTAGCATAGTTGTAAATAATTGCCTGTTACTTTTTGGACGTCATTATTTCTCTTTGGAGTGATAACAAGGGACAAATGGATTAAGTCCAGTTTTTGGGCAATTAAGAGTAATATTGAACCTCCAAATTCTGGCTACGAATATTTCATCTCTACTTATATGTGCTTCGTAGTTGGTGCGGATTCCACAATCAAATACTCAGTTAAATTCAATACGAGGCCTTAATTTGTAGCCATGAGAGAAAAGAGCAGTGATTTTCATAAAAACTTCTTTTTTGCCATAAAAGGTGGCCAATGAGAATTATTAATGTTGAGGTTACAGGTTTCGATGACGATAAGCATGTTATTTCATGTATGACGAAACATTAGTGTCATTAGGATGTATTAATAAACAAATAATTAAGTTCATTCTTTTGAGCATTTTTAATTTTCAGCTGGACTCGAGTGTTGGGAAATATTAATTTAAGTTTAATTACGGCGCGAGATCCACTCCCATACTCCTTTAATAATAATTAAGTAATTTTCCTCCATTCTTCCTCTGCTCTGAGTTACGTTATTTCACAATTGCCTTCGTTCGCTCACATAATGATTGAAACTTTTCTCTGTTATGTTTATGAAAGGTCTCTAAACGTCCTGAATGTACGTATTATTATTATTAGGTAATCTACCGGTTATGGTAGGTTTTTGGATGTACACAGCTACAAAATAAAACATTTTGTGACTCCTAACAGAACACAAACTCCAGCATCCTACTCTATATCAGGTCCCTCTTCATCTCTGAGTACTTTCATCATCCCTTCATCCCAGCCAACATTCCTATCCTCTTCCTTCCCTTTCCTCGTTTGCCCAACATTCTCCCCTATATCACAGTCTTCAACATCCCACTGCCGGTCAACACCCCCTTCATCCACTTTTCCTGCCTCCATCGGATTTCTTCCAATAAACCCCTGTCCTCGCCCACCATACCAAGTACCTCCTCATTTGTTTTCTTCTCTGTTAATTTCACCTTCTCCATTCTTCTCCACACCCACAATTCAAAAGCCTCCAGTCTACGTCTATCCTCCTGCTTCAATGACCACGTTTCCACTCCGTACAAAGCTACGCTCCATATCAAAGTTTTTACAAGTATTTTCTTAATATCCTTAATCAAAGTCCCTGTCATCAACTCCCTCCTCCTTGTGAAAGCCTCTTTGCCTAGCGCAATTCTTCTCCTTCGGTCCCTATTACTTAGACCGTGTTGGTCCAAAACACTTCGGAGATACGTAAACTGTTCTACCTGCTCTAGTTTTTGCCCTCCTATTTTAATGTTAAGCTTGGCCTTATTCTTTCTAGAAAATCGCATAACCTTTGTTTTATTAATATTGATTCTCATCCCATACCTGTCGCACTGAATTTCCAATTCACTCAGCAATGCTTGCAGCCCCTTGGCTGGTTGACAAACTAATGCTTGGTCATCAGCAGACCTAACGGATTTTATTGATTCCCCGCCGACTTTCATTCCTACTTCCAGTTCTTCCCATGCCTCTTTAATCATTTCCTCTGCATACAGGTTGAACAGCAACGGTGATAATGGGCAACCCTGCCTTACACCTCTTCCTAACACTGCCCATCCGGACTCCCCGTTCCCCACTTGCACCTGAGTAGTCTGAGACATGTACAGGTTGCGGATTAGCCTCCTATCCTTCCAATCTATTCTTATTTTCTGCAATATACTCATTAGTTTTTCCCAATTCACTCTATCAAACGCTTTTTCGAAATCTACGAAACAGGCAAATATCTCCTGGTTGTATTCTATATTCCTCTCGAATAATAATCTTATTAGTGCAATGGCATCACGCGTACCTCTCCCCTTCCCAAACCCAAACTGGTCATCCCCTAAGTAATCATTTGCCCTACTCTCTATTCTTTTGTTAATGATCCTTAGAAAAACTTTAGCGGCGTGGGATATCAAACTTATTGCCCTGTAGTCCTCACATGATGTAAGCCTTTACCTTTTTCGGAATAGGAACTAAAAGTGATCTCATAAAGTCTTCCGGCCAGCTTTCTTCCTCATAGATACTACGAATCAGCCCATAGAGACTATGCCTCCCACATTTACCTAAACATTTTAGTAGTTCCACAGGAATGTTATCCATCCCCACGGACTTATTTAGCTTCATCTCCCTTAATGCCCTTTCTATCTCATCGTCGAGTATGCCCGGACCTAAGTTATCTTTCTCTATGTCATGCTCCTTTTCTATGTCTAACTTTGTTGGTCTAAGCTCTTTACAATACAGTTCTATATAATCCATCTCTGTTGGATCTTTCCAGCGTCAACTATTACCTTACCCGCCTTATCTCTAACTGTTAGCATAGCTCTTCCTTTCTTAGTTCCCGATAACGATTTCACTTTGCATTACAGCGCCTCAAGTTCACCCTTCCTCTGCAGACTTTCCATACCCTCGCACTGCGTCTTCCACCATGCTTCTTTTAGCTTTATTTGTTGCTCGCCTCAATATATTGTTTAAGTCTTTGTACTTCATTTTGCCTAACTCTGTGTTTACATTCTTCCATTTTCTCCTCTCATCCATCTTTATAATCATCTCCTCCGTGATCCATGGTTTCGTAGTAATTTTCGCGTTCTAATAGTTGTTTCATGTCCTTGGTAGTGAACGGACGTCTTTCTGCTCTCTCGACATGCCGTCAAACTGTGGGAAATGTGGTCACATTGTAAAGCGCGTTAAAGGCAATGTTTCCTGTGGTGATTGCCGTGAATAGTACCATCTTGCTTGTTCTTCGATGACGGAGGAAGACCTACGAACCCTGGAGGACCTGCAATGGCCATGGCAATGTGTCTCGTGTCTTGGGAGGAAATGTGCATCAGAAGTGATACCACTTCTATTAACAGCAATGGCAGCCTTGCTGGTGAAGAACCCGCAGCTGCTACACTGAACGAAATCCTGACTCGAATCAAGTGCCTCCAGGACGAGCAAGGTGAGATCAAAAAGTCCCTTCTGTGGTGCCACGAGACAATGAATGAGTTGAACAAGTCCATTAGTAACGTGAACAGTGCAATTGCAAGCCTTGTTGAAAAACTGGAGAAAACAATTGGTGATTTGTGCCTGTTGCAGAAACGGGTGTCAGAACTAGAACAATACTCCCACCAATTAGAGCAAGAAACCAAGAGAAATGTAGTTGAGATCCAGGGGGTTCCAATCAAAGAAGATGAAATACTTAGGGCTATCATCCATCAGATAGGCCTGGCAATAGGAGTTCAAGTAGATACATCGGACATCGATTACGTCTATCGTGTGAAAACTCGTAGTGACTCAGATCGGCCCCCAATCATTATGCTTCGATTTTTGAGGCAAGGAATGGTTAGCGAGTTCCTTAACCGGCGGAGAGTTAAACGCGACCTTAGTACACGCGATATTGGGCTTAATAACGTCCGCAATAAGACGATATACATAAACGAGGCCCTCACACAGTTCAATAGGAAACTTTACGCTAACGCCAGGGAACTTAAAAGAGCAGGAAAATTCAAATATCTTTGGATACGAGGAGGAAGGATTTACACGAGAATGAGTGACGGGGGGGGAACGAAGTGTGATTACCTGTTTCGAAGATCTCAGTAATTTCACATAAATGCCTAACTCCACAGAAATGTTAAAAATGTGCCATGTAAACGCACAGTCATTATTCAGACACCTTGATGAGTTCCGGGATTGCTTTTCTGCTCGAAATTATCAAGCCATTGCTGTTTCTGAAAGTTGGCTTAACGAAAAAATCTCCTCGGAATCCGTCCAACTAAGTAATTACAGCATTCTGCGAAATGACACACCAGGAAGAGTTGGTGGTGGTGTTTGAGTGTACTTGCACGAGAGCTTATCATTTAAATTGTTGTTAAAGTCTGATGGCTCCCCCTTCAGGCCAGAATATATGTTCATTAAAATAGTTGGAAAGGAGGGTAAAATATTGTTTTGTGTCGTGTACAGACCCCCCAAAACAAATAAAAACAAAATATGTCTGAAGACTTTGAGCCTTCTCTGATCCGTCTTCTTCCTAGCTACAAAGGCGTGATTCTGTGTGGTGACTTTAACAGTGATATCATGAAGAAAACGCACAATAGCACCTATCTCAGTGACCTACTATTTAGTTGTAACCTATTCCTCATTCCCTACCAGCCCACCCATAATCTTGTGAATAGCAGTACCCTCCTAGACCTCTTTATTGTCGACGACATGTCCAAGGTTGAAGAGTATGGACCGCTCCCTGTCTCTTTTTTTTACGACCTAGTTTTCATAAAATATAGATTTAAACTGAAAACTAATAAACCTAATTATTTGTGTTTTCGTGATTTCAAGAATTTTGATTTGTCCAAATTTGCAGCAGACTCACTTGAAACTAACCTAAGTGAACTTTTCAAAACCCATCTGGCGGATAAAAAAATTAATACCTTCAATACAATACTCATGCAAATCTTTGATACACATGCGCCAAAAAAAGTTATTCAGCCAAAACGTCATCCAGCTCCATGGTTAACCTCCGAAATTAGGAACTTCATGGCGGTTAGGGATCGTCTTCGCCGTAATTTCAGAAGAACTCAACTCCCGCACCTTCACGAACAATACAAAGTGGCTCGCAATCAAGTGCAGCACCGAATCCGTACCGCTAAACAAAAATACTATGTTTCGTGCTTTTCCGATAAATGGGACATAAAGTCCACTTGGCAGGAGCTGAGGCGCCTCGGACTTGGAAAGCCTTGACATCCCCCATTCAAAATGAACTTCCCCTTGGATGATTTAAATAGCTACTTTCTCACGTCTGCTTTCAAGGGTGAAAATTATGTCGAGGATGGTAACCATTCTACTCAAACCCAAAATAATTTCACATCAAAAGATCATGCATTATTATCAAACTTTGCCGATGGAAGGCTTTATTTCCCCCACTATACACCCGAAATGCTGATAACACAAGTGAAAAGTTTAAAATCAAATTCAACAGGCGTCGATGGAATCAGTGCAAGAATGCTAAATGTTATTCTCCCAGTCGTAATGCCTATGATACTAAACATCTATAACTGTTCACTCAATTACTCTATATTTCCTACCTTGTGGAAATCTGCCCTAGTTCGGACGATAGTGAAAATAACAACTCCGAAAGAAATGTCTGAATTCCGACCTATTGCACTTCTTTCTTCTTTTTCCAAACCTCTCGAGCGAATCGTTCATACGGTTACAGTGGAGCATCTTACGCGGCACAATTTCTTCGATGAGTATCAGTCTTGCTTTCGTAAGCTCTATAGCACTCAGTCGGCTTTGATAAAGATTACTGATGATATACGCAGATCCATAGACACAAAAAAGTAACAGTTTTAGTCCAATTCGATTTGAGCAAGGCTTTTGATTCAGTAGACCACGGCATACTACTGGAACGTATGAGCAAACTCAAGTTCTCTTACTCTGTCCTTCCTTGGTTTCGCTCCTATCTGTCTAATCGTCAGCAAGCTGTTAAAGATGAAGACGGGAATGTATCTGTTTTCCAACCTGTCCTATGTGGAGTTCCACAGGGGTCAATTCTCGGACCTTTATTATTTACTATTTTTATAAAAGAACTAGCTACCATAATAACTCATTGTAAACATCACTTTTATGCTGACGATCTACAGATATATCTGGAGTCCTACCCCTCTGAATTTAACCATGGCATTGACTTGGTCAACAAGGATATCCAACTCATCTGTGAATGGCTGACTGAAAATCGGCTAAATATAAATCCTAAAAAGACCAAGTCGATAATCTTTGGAAGCACCGCCAATGTACATATGCTGCTCGCAAGTGATCTCCCTAATATAAGTGTTTTAAATATTCAAATTGACTACTCAAATACAGTGAAAAGCCTAGGAGTTTATCTAAGCAGCACCTTAACCTGGCGCGAGCAAGTAAATGCCATTTCTAATAAAGTTCACAAAACTCTTTACACAATGAAGAATTTCAGACACCTAATCCCTATAACATTACGCCAGAAGCTTGTTCAAACGTTAGTATTACCACATCTCGACTATTGCTCAGTTGTATACGCTGATGTGAACAAGGAGATAAGTACAAAATTACAAAGGCTCCAAAATTCTTGTCTACGATTCATCTTTAATATGCGTTTTAATGAACGTGTAACTCCTTACTATAAAATGTTGAATTGGCTAAACCTCGAACAGAGGAGAATGCTTCAAAAGGCCTCACAATTATTTAAAGTTCTGAATTCAAAAACCCCTTCATATTTATATGAAAATTTTATATTCAATTCACTTACGACAAAGACATCAACTCGCATTACAAACACACTCCATCTTCTCAAATACCGCACGGCTATACTACCTTGATCAAAAAGTTCCCGGAATAACCACCGTGTGGCGCTCCCATCGTTCCGATTTGAGTTCTGTTTTTTTTGTTAAATTGGTACATCTGTTGTTGATATTCCCTTTAAATCTTAGTGTCATAACTTGACATTTGCAAAAGTTACGTAGCCAAGAGTACATCTATCTCTGTGTGTGTTGGCGATTTTTTACAATTGCAGAAATGGATTTAAATTTGCAACAACGAACTTGTATTAAATTTTGCGTAAAAAACGGATTTAGTGGCGCACGGACGTTGGAAATGTTGGAAAAGTGTTTCGGCAACGATTCTCTAAAAAAAACGGTCGTTTACCAGTGGCACGAGCGGTTCAGAAGTGGTCGTGAGTCAATCGAAGATGATGAACGCAGTGGCAGACCATCGACATCGAAAGTCGGTGAAAAAATTGATAAAGTAAAAGAAATGTTGGTCAATAACCGCAAATTAACCATCAGAGAAATAGCGGAGGACTTGAACATTGCCTATGGATCCGCCCAAGACATTGTGGTTAATGATTTGGGTTTCCGTCGTGTAGCAGCAAAGTTGGTGCCAAAAGACCTCAATTTCATGCAAAAAAGAGACCGTGTTGTCGTCGCAAAAGACATGATTTGCGAGGCTGAATCCGATCCCACATTCATCAAAAGGATCATTACTGGAGACGAGACGTGGGTTTATGAGTACGACACGCAATCCAGACATCAGGCAAGTGAATGGCGTTCACCAAATGAGCCGAGACCAAAAAAACCACGTCGTTTTCAGTCAAAAAAGAAGGCAATGCTGACGGTTTTCATGGATTACAACGGTGTAGTGCATCATGGATTTTTGCCAGAAGGCCAGACAGTAAACAAATAGTATTATTTGGGCGTTATGAGACGTTTGCGTGAAGCAATTCGCCGAAAGAGACCATAAATGTGGGCAGAAAACTCGTGGATTTTGCACCATGATAACGCACCGTCGCACAGTGCTATCATTATTCGTAATTTTTTGACGAAAAATGCAACAAATACCATCCAACAGCCACCGAATTCACCTGATTTGGCTCCCTGTGACTTCTTTCTGTTCAATCGAGTTAAAAAACCATTACGGGGAACGCGTTTTAGCAGCCGAGAGGAAGTAATGGAAAAATCGCAGGAAGCACTGATGGACATACCGAAAACCGAATATAAAAAATGTTTCGAGGATTGGATCAAGCGCTGGCATAAGTGTGTTGCAGTCGATGGGGATTACTTTGAAGGGGACAATATAGATTTAGATGAATAAACTTGTATTTTTAATTTTCTGAATAAATTCCGGGAACTTTTTGATCAAGGTAGTATATGAAAAGTCATTCAGTATTTCATCCTGTAAACTATGGAACTATTTGCCTAATAAAGTAAAATTATCCAGGAATACATCCCAATTCAACAGGAACATGTTTGAATATCTTTCTACCACACTACCAAAATGACCTTACTACGGTTCTATCAGGCTAAATATTTACGCTATGGTAATTATAACTATTGTTATATATATATATATGTATATATATATATATGTATTGTACTGTATGATCGTTCAACTGATGTTAAATTGTGTTTTTTGACTGGTTTAATTACCTTATTCTATGAATTATGTAAACCTGTTTCACTCCATAGGTTTCAAAACCTCATGTAACATGTATTCTGCTCCAAGGGACTTTGCTCCCAGAGCAATAAAAATTGTTTATTATTATTATTAATAGTGTCTTTTCCAGCTTTCGATAACCCTTTCTTGATACTTTCCCATTTTTCTTCGATAGTACTTAGATCTTTACCATCCTCCATGATTTCCTCTACCACCTGTTTGTACTCCTTCCTTTTCAAACCATTTAATGCTTCTAAATTCCATTTTCTAACCCGCCGCCCCTGCCTTATCTTTTTGAAACGGACGCTACATTTCATAACAACTAAATTGTGGTCAGAGCCCGCATCCGCTCCCGGGAAGCTGTGTGAATTTATCACACTGTTCCTAAACCTGTGCCTAACCAGAATATACATAATCTAACTGATACCTTTCTGAGTCACCTGGCATTTTCCATGTATACCTGCGACTTTTGTGGTGTTTAAACCAAGTGTTGGTGATGACTAACCCCTCTCTCCTGCAGAACTCAACTGCTTTCTCCCCGCGGTCATTCCTCATACCAAAACCGTAGTCCCCCACCTCATCACCATCACTCCTTTTTCCTACCGTCGCATTCCAATCCCCCATCACCGTCAAATGTTTTCCTGCTGGAACACACGCGATTATGTCCTCTAATTGATCGTATATCCTATCGACCTCTTCCTCTGTTTGGTTGCTCGGTAGCATGTATACCTGAATTATAACCAAGTTCATCGGTTCTGCTTTTATCTCTACAAAGTAATAATCAATCCGTTACCTGCTCTATGTTGACTACGCTTCTTCCTACCTCTTCATTTAATATTATGGTAACCCCTCGTTGGCTCTCGTCCCCGCCGCTGTATATTATTCTATAATTATTACTCCATTAATCCCCGCTATCCTTCCATCTCACCTCGCATAGACCTACCTGTAAAATATCTATATTTCCCCTTTCCATCTCTCGCTAAACGTTCTCCAATTTCCCTATCCTCATCATTGTCCTAACATTCCACGTTCCTATTCTAACTAATGTGGTCTTCTTCTCCTGCGTCTTTTGTCCTGCTGCTGCTGGTTTTCCCTTGCAAGGGTTTCGTTGGATGACGACCGCGGAAGCCTTGCCTCCTCCGCTGCCGGGCACGACACACGGCCGATTGTGCCGAGCCCCGTAGTTACCAGGACTCAAAATCTCTTTATTGACCATCATATTTATCTTGGGAATGATAATTGAGGTGGTTTCCCGGTACCGTCCTTAATGTACGTATATTAAGTTAATTTCTTGCTTGGTGAAAATAATATGAAGATTAAGGAAAATGAGTTCTGGCAAAAGCTTCCGTAAGAATAAGTTCTGCATTAGCAAGTTAACCAGCCAATGTTTTTTTTGTCAATCACCCCTTTGAATGGTAAATGATAGGTAGGAAGTACTTGGTAAAACCTTTTCTCTTCCAGCTCACCGTTGTATTTTCACAGCTTAATGTATTTTATCTAGTACATATGCTGTAGTGGATGACATTCAAGTTTTCACATGAATTGCTGGTTCTATTTTTTCATGAAAAATTTCCAAATTCGCCGAAATATGAGAATTTTTGAGTTCTGTTCAAATGAATGAGGCTTCAGTTAAATTAATAAGAAAAATGCACGGACTTCGCAGAAAAAAAGCCAAAATCTCCATTATGTTTATTGATGTACCCACATTGGGGGCAATGTCCTAAACACAAATGTTCACATGTTGACTCATTGACATAGTGTTCTGGGTTTGAAAAGATATTGCTTGCCCTTTCTTTGCGTAACATTCTGGTCAGTGTTAATGTATCATATCTCTATTCAAGTATCTCAAATCTAAAGGTGAGGCAAAACATTTGTTATTATGTGAAATCCGCTCACATAGAAATACCAAAGGATTAAAGATGAGCACTATTTTTCTCCACCTTACTCCAATTTTCTTGAAATCGAACAAAGAACTTCGTAGACACCAGGGGTTTCCGTTATTCCCTCGTTTTCAACTTGGCAGAAAGACTGTTTCACTAGCGTTGCGGTCAGTATATACATCTACATAATACCCTGCAAGTCACCACAAGGGCGTGTGGCGAGGGGTGTTTAGTCACTACCCGTAAGCTAAATAAAAACTTCATGCAATACCAGAAAGAAGCAAGGAACACGGAAGAAACATGCAATATATCGACAAATATATAAATATTTATTTTAAATCTATCCATTCTACTATAAACCTCCCTGATTTTACAGTGGTGATCTGATCTACCATAGTAAGTGGGTGATTCTAATATGCCCTTAACATCCGCAGATAAGTAACCTGCCTCAAATATACGCAGGAATTTTTACCTCTAAGTAAGCCTACGGTCAGTGATAAATGTTCATGCAACTTATTTCTTGAAAAGAAGACTTAAAACAAATTTGAAAGTGGCTCTGATACATACAGTGTGCGTTCCAAAAGTAATGCCTATGTTTTTTTAAGTAATTTATTGAACAGATTTGTACAAACACCTAAAATTCTTCAAAGTACTATCCTAGGGTCTCTACACATTTTTCCAGCGACTCTGCCATGACTAGTACGCGCCCTGGAATGCGTCCTCGGGGATCTCGCAAGGCCTTCGTCACGGCTGATGGGATCTCTTCAATGGACGAAAAACGGGTTCCATTCTAAGCTGCCTAAGAATCCGAGGGAACATAAAGAAGTGTGCTGCGGGGGAAGAAGAAGTCAGTCAAACTATAGGAGGGTGGGGCAGCATTGGCACCTGGTGTTTGGCCAGGAACTCGTAGGGCGTTGTCTTAATGGAGTTGCCAGTTAGCGAAGATGTACTTTCTCGTCCTGATGAATCTTTAACGGAGTCCTTCCAGCACATCCACGTACTAGTAAGCGTTAACTGGCTGCCTTCGGGGAACGAACTCCTTATGGACCACTCCTTTGCTATCGAAAAAGACAATGAGCATTGTTTTCACTTCTGATTTGCTAATTTTTGCCTTTTTGGGCTCGGAGGACTGGTCGGTGTGCTACTCATCTACTTCTACATCTACTTAATACCCCCCAAGCCGCCGCAAGGGCGTGTGGCGGGGGGTGTTAGGCCACCACCGGTAATTTAGAAAAGAAAAAAAACCGCATGCAAGAACCACAAATTCATACATTCACAAAAAACATGGCATACATTCATGCAAAAACAATTACACCCCACACGCATGCAAACACTCCAGTACAAGTACCAACTAACATCCACATTCAGCTGAAAGTATACCTAACAGCTTCGCAGGGTTTAACTTTGCTCCGACTCGTAAATTCAATGTTTTTAATATTTCTAAAGTGACTTCGGTTTCTTACTATTATGATTTCTGATTGTTCGGGGAAAGAATGAGTATTTGTATCTATCTGTACTGGAATCTATCTCCCTTATTTTATCTCTGCGGTCTGATGTACCTCAGTGGTGTGGGTGGGGCCATTACAATTCCTTCAGTGTCATCGTTAAACTCGTTTGCTCTGGCCCTTTCTAAGTCTAAGTCTCACCTGTTCTCTTCGTATTTCAGGTGGCTCCCAGTCTAAATCCCCTGGGAGACTTGTCTTCTCCAGCTTAAAGCTCCTATTTTTCTCCCTTTTTATTCACTATGGGGATGTGTCACCCCTTTGGGAGAGAATGGTTGATTACTGAATCCGCCATGTTTTCGAGTGGTCATATCTGATCATGGCGTTTTAACGGAGGACTGAGAACTAATTGAAGAAAGCAATCAGCTACGTCACTCAGCTGACAAACAAAACCGGCGACCCTACCGACATCCAGAAAGAATGCCTCTTTCCCTAGAATACTATATGCCTGAAAGGAGAGTTCCCTCCCGCACGGAAATAACCCCTTATATGTATGCTCAATTGAATGTGGGACACATTCAATTGAGTATTGACTACCGACATTGAGGTATTTTCCTTCCGTCGACGGCATTGTTTCCACGTTCATCTCAAACACCTGCTGTATCTTTAAATAAAGACTTGAGTGATATTTATGCGAATGAACTGTTTCGGAAACGAAACTCGTCCGATGTATTAATCTCGGGGCATCATTAGAAAAAAGGTACTTTGGTTTCTTAATATTATTATTTCTGATTATTCGGGGAAAGAATGAATATTTGTATCTATCTGTACTGGAATCTATCTCCCTTATTTTACCTTTTTGGTCTGATCTACCTAAGTAGTGTGGGGCCATTATAATTCCTTTAGTGCGATCGTTAAACTCATTTGTTCTGAACCTTTCTAAAAGTCTGAGCCTCGCTTGTTGTCTCCGTACTTCAAGTGGTTCCCAGCCTAAATTTCCATACTCAGAGCCCTGGTGTTTTGTTTCTGGGTCGTATTGAAAAAGATTTCGCTGGGTATATTAACCTGATGACCCTGCGGTCGCCGAACATTGCCTCAATAACGACCACAGAATTAACTTTACCGGCACGAAGAGGCTATGCCACACCAAAGGCTATTGGGATCGCGTGGTGAAAGAAGCCGTTGAAATCAGACTAGACCCCAATACTTTCAACAGAGACAACGGCATCCAAATCAGTAACACTTGGAAGCCAGTGCTAAAGAAAATAAAGAATGCACGGGAACGCACCCGATTGGCCGTAGCGGAGCACACTAACGCTTCCGACCAATCAAGGCACACCTGAGCCTTGGCGGAGTGTATAAATACCAGGCCTTTTTTTATGCTCTGAACTTCACCCTGAAGACGATGGCAGAGTCAGCCTTCGAAACGTCGGTGTACTGCAACCTGACCCAGTGGGAAACCCGAGAGAACTTTTTGAATACCACACGCCGGGAAAACCTGAGATCCTTCAATCAGGTTCATTTTCTATACATTGCAAAAGTTCACTTGAAATGTCCACTCGGATGGTCTTTCGTGACACGTCAGAGTTTTACAATAACTGACGTCCTGCCGCTTCCATAGCTTGGAGAGTACTAAGACTGGTTTTTAGGTGGAGTTTAGGTTCTAACGCACTTACTTCAAGTAGAGGAGCGGCGCGGGAAATTTAATTGCATTACTTTTAGAACGCACCCTCTCTGAATATTTTGTTTCTGGGACGGAGGAAGTTTAATCCTTCTAAGTAATCATCCCTCAGCCTGATTTAACAGCCCTGAGGGCCCGGGTTCAAATCCCGGCGGTGTTGAATATTTTTCAGAGGTATCTCGATCCCCACTTGAGGTGCTTTGTGGAGGGCACTTTGAGTGAGTACGCCGTCCGTCGGATGGGACGT
Organism: Hetaerina americana; assembly: GCF_022747635.1. Taxonomy (NCBI): domain Eukaryota; kingdom Metazoa; phylum Arthropoda; class Insecta; order Odonata; family Calopterygidae; genus Hetaerina; species Hetaerina americana. The sequence continues at coordinate 3,726,055 of NW_027286797.1, read as the reverse complement.
TAAGCTGCGGACCCCTTGGCGCCTTTCGTAAAGAGTAGGCTAATGCCGACGCCGGGTTTCTCTCCACCCTTCATCCTTTCCTGCCCATCCCCTATGGCGCAAATGACCTCAGCTGTCGGTCGCCTCCCCTCAAAACTACTACTACTACTGATTTAACAGGCATATGACCTCGGCTCATTCGTGTCACACACCGCCAGAGGAAGAAAGTTAAATGCCGAATCTTCTCCGAATGTTTTCCTCCGAGGACAAAGACGCGAGCGAGGTCATGTGTTTTCGGAGCTAGAGTCACGTTCTACCTCAAGGGGGATCGACTGCTAGTGTCACTGAGTGAATGACAACCTTCGTTGCGTGGGTTGCAGTGTAGTATGGCAGCATTCTTAGTGCAGTACAAAAATGCAATTCCCGTTGTGTACACGTAGTCTATGTAAGCCTTCATTTTTCACTTTGTGACTAATGAGCCTATCATAACCTTTGAGTTAATGTTGAGTCCTTAGATTCCGTATGAATATACCATTGATTAAACTCAAAGTCGCATTTGTAAAAAATATTGATTGAACTAAATTGACTGTGTTCTACTTATGAGCGCTATTAATTAATGAGCTTGCTCTTATGGAAGAGGACTTGGGTCGGGAAATTCAGTTTGGAAACAAAATTAATCACTCAAAATAATTTTCCTATAATCGCGATGAACAGCACGGAAACATGTCACCATTTTCGAGTGGTTCCTTAATCGAGTATTTTTGTCATTTTTATGAATCGCCGTGATTAACTTAACAAAAATTTTAGCCATAAATCCTTATTTTTACGACTTGTCCACCAGGCCTAGAAATAGGCACAGCTGTCCCCGACCAAGCGCTAATCTTACGGAATCGGCAACGGGCAGCATGGAATGTGATAGCAAATTACTAGCGTAGGATCCTATTAAATGCGAGATGCACTGCAGTTCCGCCGAATGAGCAACAAACCCAACAAACGTAATATACCTTCCGGCCTCCCCCTCTGAGGACTTCCCCGGGCCGAGGCCGCCATCCAATTGCCACGTGGTCTCCGAGGGTTCCAACATTTGCACGAATCATTGGTAACGTACACTGGAGAGCAGTCGGAGTGGATGGCTCCCTTCGCCGCGATACCATCACTCAAAGAGTAGACGAAGACCCAACGATTCCGCTTTGACATCATTTTCCGATGGTCTAACGAGCTAGGAGAACACAGGGCTAACTGAGAACCTCATCAGAATTCACTTGAGTGAAATTCAGCGTTCCTGAACAATTTTCTGCAAAAAGGTTTTATCTGTCCCATTTCCAACAATTTGCTGCAATTGCGTGGAAATTGTAATAAAAACAAACTCGAGTTAGCTAATCATTTATATATATATATATATATATATATATTTATTTATATATATAGTATATACATATTTATGAATGAATAGCTATTCATACCTATCTTAAAAGTCGTATTACTAGAACTTTGTTATCGTTTCGGATTTATTACAAAAAAATGATGAGTAAAATTAACTTCTTGATGAGTGAATTAATTTTTAGAGGATGTCATATACCGACAGGTAACACCACCTCAAAATGAACTCCAAATGAAACACGACCAATGGTAAAGAATGCGCCAGAAATTAGTATTCGTAGTTTAAGCAATATGGTGGCCGTGCGGTAAAAATTGCATCCTATTTCCTGTTACCATACGAGTAAGGCCGTTACATGGGGCAAAAATACTATAAAAACACATTTAAGGTACCCAGTGAAGATCAATCTAATTAAGCTACTTTTCCACTTTGATACCAAATATAAGCAACATTGCTGGCCAGTAAATGCTAGTAATCTATTAACTGGAGAGGAATTGTGTTATAAACAGTAACGCACGGTCGATGAAATTGTTCACCGCCAGAAATAATAAATTAAACACTAATATTCAATATTAGATCACAAAAATTATCCAGATTTTGAATATTAGCGAATGTTAGTAGAATAGTTTGAGAAGAGCTATACGCTAGCCAACAGGAGTAATTGATCTTCGTCTTGCGGCCCGCATATTTTATTAAAATTAAAAAAATGTATGTTTTAGGCTGTTTCAAATAATTAATAACTTTAGTTTACATAGCAAATATTACAGATTCCTAGCGCAGCTATAGCGACCACAAGTATAATTTTTTCTTTGAGTATATTTCTTCAATAAAATATTCAAGCTACAAACTTAATTTTTTCAAGCATAATACACAATTGTTGATGCCATTAATAACGGGATGGCCATCATAATAACATTATCACTCAACAAGTCAGTCGAAATCATCGATTAATTCAAACACTAAATAAAATATTTTTCCGGTTCACTTCCATCAGGAGACTTTCTTCCAAGACCCTATGGATTATTTGAATCACCACTGCGAATGACTAGACAATAGTGTTCACCGCAACTTCTTGTAGGAACAATCGGCACCCATGGCGTGAGGACTTGACAAACATGCTATTTTCACTATATTTGAATGGTATGACGATTTAAGTGTCAGAGGATATCAATATCTTACCATTTCACCTCACACGAGAATGCATCTATATAATTGTCCCAAAAGATACTGTGTGTTTTGGCCTGCTTGGTTCGACTATACCAGGAAAAGTAAATTTATGGCTATTGATTTGAGTTATTCAATTAATTCTGATACATTTAAGCATAAGAGCAGAGTCAAACAAAGAGTTCTTGATTTTTTCCATAGATCAGGATAAAAAATACTTCTTTTGGGATAGAGAATCCAGGAAATTCCTTTAGAATACTGCCATTATTAACAGAAGGTTCACAATCCTTAAACCAATAAATTTCAATGTAATAATAACCATTTTTGTGGAACCTATCTACACCCAGGCCTCAGCCTGGGTGTAGATAGGTTCCTGTAACCAACTTGCCAGTTTTATCATCAAACATGCCTCCGGTAAAACGTCCTCTTTTGGTCAATGTTTAATGCACACCAGATGTATCGAAAAATACATTTTTATGGTGGCACCGCAAAATCTGAATAAACCAAAATCACTGATTAATTATCACCGACATTAAATGGCAATGGATTGTTAGTATTACGTTGATAGTATAGTACATGATATATTTTTCGTTTTTCTACAAACTATTTCTTTACACGCAAGTCCATAAAACATTTACTTACTTATAATCGATAAAAGCCGCCTTACTCCACAAATTCGTGAGATACATATCTATTTGATTCAGCGTACAAAATTCTATCGACAGTTAAGTTAAAAACATTTTTTGTGAAAGCAGTTGGCTTTCATGTCGGTGCTGCGATAGTGCCTGTCTATTAGGCTTTCTTCTCTTTACAAAGCTTGGAGCTTTAAAGGAATCTTTAAAGCTCGACGGTTTGTAAACGTAAGAAAGCCAAATGAATATACATGATTCTCGGAATCAATAACGTAATCAAAAGAAAATATATTAAAGTATAAACAATTACGAATCATTAAATACGTATATGAAGTAAAACTCTCATTCGGCATAGTGCTTATCCACTTTTTTAGCTCGGCATCTACGGGGAACTTATCACTGACATCTTCAGATGGCCTATATCGTGTCTTCGATAACCTGGAGCGTAAAAATTTTTAACCATTTAAAAAATATGATGGAAGACCTGATGTACCCCAAGAAGTATGAACGATGTACAAGCCGTTTGCCAAAGGTTTGTCAGGTGTACTCAGGGCGTCGGAAAAGTCGCCTGGCCAGTCTCCTCTCGCGTGTGACGAGGCTGGTGAAGACCTCCCTTTGCTGAAGCCCGATAAAATAATCATTCGAGCGCCATGGGTTCCATCCAATAACCATTCGAGCACCATGGGCACCACCTCTATGCGGTTTTTGCTATGCATGGGAAAGATGGATACGATAGTCGAATGGTAAGTGTTATTCGTTGTTATAGTAATGCATTAGGACTCGAAAGGGAATGAACTGCAGCAAAATAGTCGAGCAAAACGTCCATTTTGCTGTGATTCCCCACCTCTTGCTGCATAATCTCAGCCGTGGATGGGCGTTTAAAGATTCTGACTCTGCATCAGCATATGAATTTAAGATGCACGGAATTCGCGCCCTGTCGAATTCTGTCGGCACGGCATGACTAGAAAAAACCAAGGGAACAAGGGCCGTGCTTTGGGAGTGAGATTTAAGGGATAGATATTGGGGAGTGGGATGCTCGTTGGCAACATTCAACAGAGAAATCGAATGCCGACGTTTCTGTACACCCTCGGCTTTACGTAAGCTGCCAGAATGTTCAAGTATTGCGTCTGCTTGGGAACCCCAGAGGCAGGAGACAAGGTCTGCCACTGCCTCCACTCTTCGGCGCAAATTTCAGAATTCGTCCAGGGCCAAGTGCGAGGAGGCCCTGGCCCTTCAAACCGAAAACCGTTGGCCCGATTGTTGTGGCGGTAATCGCACATTGTTGCGGTGGCCCGAGGGCACGGTGCTTACAGTTTTACCTCGGCATCCGCGCGTCTGCACGTGGATTCGCGACCGCTGGATAGACTGGTACAGTTTCGTAAGCAGAATCGTTTTGAAGTTTTGGACGCCACCTTTCTTTCATTGGAACGAATTTTTATCAACCCACGTGAGCAAACCCAGTGAAATCCCCATGCGCCATTATTAATGGGTCGAGCGGAGAAAGTTTCCGCGCAAACAGCGCGTGGACTCGTCTTCGGCGAGTGTGTGGGACGACGCTGAGTTGGGCCCCAAAGCTGGGTCCGAGGGCAACAGTGGGCCCAGCGGCCGACCCGCGTCGTGGGAGCTCCCGCCCAGGGCGACTTACGCCCAATATGGATGTGTCACGATTCATTTTTATTCCGCAAATTTATTTTCCCTTCCCGGCGACCACCCTAGGAGGCATTCGAGAGATAATATTCGAGTGGGCGACGTCCCCTACCCCCGCGCCCAGGGACGAAGCTTCCGGTGCATTTCCGCCTACGTCAACATTCCCGACGCACCGTGGTCTCCTCCTCAACGTCCCTTTCTCCCTGGGAAAACACAGGAGCACGAATGAATATAAAAGGGGGGGGAGAGGCCGGGGGTGGAAACGTCGGGCGGGGCCTCCTCGGGAGGGTGGCTGGGAGCGAGGGAAGGGCGGCCGGCGAGGGTACGATTCCCTCGGCGGGGAGCGGGTCGCCTCCCCAGTGCGGCCGCCGCCGCCCGCCCGGGGTCGCCCTGGTCCCGGCGCTATTGATTCCCGTGCAGCCCAGCGCTCTCCCGGCTCGGCCAGCCACTCCCTCTCCCCGCTCCTTCCCTCCCATCCCCCTCCCCCTTCTACGCTCCATGCCGTGCGAACCGTGCTGCACGCATGCAAACTCTGTGGTGAGGGATTTCTCGTCCGCCGCTCCTCCCCCGCGCCGCTCCCGTCCGCCCCTCGCAGTGCCGCGCAATCGATGACGTGGCGGCGGGGAGCACGAGCGACGGTGCGAGGGATGAGAGCGCATGGCAGTATCAAATCCCATGGGCCACTGCGTGCGTGGGTCACTGCGTCACTTTTCCGTCGGCGCTCCGTGGTCTCTCTCGAAACGGCTCCCCTTCCGAGACTCGACGGCGAAGGATTTCCTGCCGCGGGCTCAAAGGGCACCGAGCAACTCGACCTCCGCATCCCGGTTGGGATGGGGCATTTGGGTGTTCTAAGGGGTCCGAGCGAAGCCTGAAAAGCCGTCGGTGCGGCACGATGGTGGCTGCGCCGCGGGTTCCCGTGTTGCAAAGACACCGGCGGCTTCGTACTTCTGGGGTCGTGTGGGGAGGGCGTTGGGCCGGAGGGCGGGGCGGGAGTGGCCGGGAGGGAAATGCCCCGGTCGCACGCACCTCCTCCTACTGCTCCCCCACTCCCCCCCTGCCGCCTCCCCTCTGGCATGCCACGGGATATCTACGCCTACCTCCACCGGTAATCAGGGCCACTATACATACTTCATCTTAATTCCTACACTCATTTTATTTGATAGCCCGATGAGAATTTTCTTGGATTCCACGCCTCTCACCTCTGCGGCCCGACTGGTCGAGCCTTCCTCACACCCTGTCGCACCGTCGTTTTTGACACCACAACGAGGATCCTACGCCAGTGTAGGATCTCGGAACTCGGAAGACTGTTTCCGCGCGGGCATGCACTTTGTTTGTTTGGGCAAGAATGGGCGTCTCATGGAATGGAAAGTCGGACGCCATCCACGGAGGATATTGTTCCCATTTGGTCCTCGCTAAATCGACCTCTTTGCTAACCGTTTTCCAGCGCCCCACTTGATGACTCCCCCTCGTCACGCCACGAGGTCAAATTTGAAGACTGGTGACACTGTCGCGTGGAGAGCTTTCGTGCACCCAACTGACTAATATTGGGTGAAACATTGCATTGCATTGAGTGAGGCATTGTCTAGTAAAGATTTATGTTTTAAAATTTGTTAATACAACAAAGTGGGTTTTCTGAGCCACCTTTTGCACTAGACTGTGGTGTCGTGTGCTGCTGTAGGATAACCTCAAGCGTCAAGCGTCATCTAGCTGACAGACATTCTGGTAGAGGTGCCATTGTCATTAAAACCTTTGTATTGGCTCTCAGGAATGTCATCGATAGACTTTTCTCAATTTCTGTTGGATACGTGCTGAAAGGGCTCTTATCCAAGTCGAGTTGCAGTGATGTATCGGCCGAGCAGGTTTCATAGTAATACGGCAATTTCCAATCGTATTCGTTATTATGGTTCATTAAATTCAAATTATCTGCTACTAATTTAGGCAGGATTGAAATGGAATAAATATTAATTCTGAGAACAAAGACGCTTATAGCTTTTGTTTCATTAAAACGAGTGAAAAACTGCGAGTATGTATCCGTTATTATGCAACGATTCGCTCACTTCACGACAGAATCTGTTTGGCACATTCGTAGATTAAATGTTGGTGGCAATTTGTAATCAAGGGTAATATATAAGGACAAAAGTAACCCCTTCTATTGAAATAACAGCTCCTTATTTCAATTTCATTCAGCAATGATCTTTGTAGTTCTCATCAGACTCGCAGTAATTCACTATAAAATGCTCGCAATTCCATTTCTCCTACGGGTCCATCATCTTGGGTAGTTCCCGGAATGACATCATTAATACCTACATAGTTCAATTTTTAAAAGATTCTTAATATTTTCATACACAATGGTTACTTTATAATGGCACAAATTTGCCACGGCAGATTCATTCATTCTAACATCCATTTTACCTATGAGGCTTTACATAATGAATTCCATCGCAGAGAGGCATCGATTTTTGTGATTCATAAGTAAAGAATTGAGGATTAGGTGTGCAGGAAAGTGGAATATTAATGACCAGTTACAATTATTTAAAATCGATATATTTTTTGAAATCAAATTTTTGAAAATTTGCTCTCATTAAAAGTTTACCCCTAGATGCACATTGTGAACACTGCCGGGATTCAATGAATATTTGATTGGTCAGACGACCAAGAGAATTCTCACGTGAACGCTAACCCAAATGAGTGACGTCGCTTGTTCCCTCACGAGGCAATAATAAATAATATCGCCACGCCACGTACGCAACTGAAATTCTAAATGTATACTCAGCGATCTTTTATTCTCTGAAGTGCGTTTTGTTGGCTAATGTCTACTACTAGTGTGGTAATCTATCGAGCTTATTTATTATATTGTTCATGTTTACTGTCATGCTCTGCAGCACATGGAAATATCAAGGTCGCTTTCTCCCAAAATGTTGTTTCCTTCATATTTGGATTCCTGTTCACTATCTGCTAATTTCCATCAATTTATGAAATCAAAGCCTAAATTTGTTGCTGTTGAGGAAGAAAAATAAGTTCAAATTATTTCTAAAATCAGGTATAATCATCATTTATTTTATATTCGCCTAAGGGTCGTTATCACGCTACTTGCGAAAATGTTTCTTTCTTCATTCAAGGAAATGTGTCTTTCATTTTCAAAGTTTGCACTGCCAATCTTTGTGCCAACACCGCCGCAAAAATATCTTTCGAATCATCTCGCTCAGGTAGAGCGCTCGTCTGCTTACCCAAAGGTCGTGGGTTCAAGACTCGCCTCAGGCATAGGTTTTGTTTCAGCTCTGGTGAGTTCGGCCCCTGGGAAACCTGATGGCAGGACAAGATATGCTTACCAGGATCCCAGGGGTCGCACCACACGCGCCGCGAGACTTGATAGTCTACCGTTTGAGGTCGGTTTTTGTATGTGCACGGACTAAAAATCGATACATTTCCTAGCGTCGCATAACTAAACATAACCGGACAAAACAAACTGAATTAAACTGTTCTCCGATTCCGCACTCCTCATTCCATCCCGAGGGAAGTGGTGATCCTTTTCCGACTCCACCTCACGGTTTCTCCTCGATCGCACTCTTCAACATCCGTTCCCCAGTTAAATGCACTCTGAATGAACCTTTCCAGTCACCTTTTTCTCAAAAAAATCATCTCCCTGCCCCCCTTAGCACCCAGGACTTCTTCCATTGTTTCCCATTTTAACCTTTCCCGACCCCACAGCCCCAAAGAATCCAATCTGCACCTATTATCTCGCTTCAAAGATAATGTTTCCACACCGCTGAATATAATGCTCCACATCAAAGGTTTAACGATCCTTTTCGCAACATCCTTACTCCCTGTCCCTGTCGTTGATTCCTCTTTCTGGTGAAAGTTTCTGCGCTTGAAGCAATTCTTATTCGTATGCCTTTACTAATTTGACCATCGCGGCACAAAATACTACCAAGATATATAAACTCTTACACATGTTCAAGTTTCACTTACACATGTTCAAGTTTCTATCCTCTCATTTTAACTTAAATTGGCCTTCCTTGGTCTCCAAAACCTCGTACAATTTCTACGGCTTACATTAAATCTTATTTGATATCTGACTCACAAATTTTCTAGTGCGCATCGCAACTATTTACACCCCTTGGCTGAATGCTTGACTCAAGCTTTGTTATCCGTAAATTTCACTTTTTTTGGGAAATTCCCAAAAAAATACGTTACCGTCCTTTACCAAGCCATGAGAGTGATGGAAAGTGAGACATAAACACAGGTTGGGGGAAGTCATCTCTCCCCGAGGTCTACTCCTATCTTCTGCACCAAATTTAATAGTTTCACCTTTTTAATCTATCGAGCTACTGCATAAAATCTACGACACCAGCGAATATATCCTGTTCTCCATGCTCCTTTTTATTGGTTACATCATTACTGCAATCGTATCACGCCTAATTCCTCTCTTCCCGAAACCAAACTCTGCATCCACCAAGTAATCATTTGCCCTCCTTTCCATTCTCTGTCTTACGACCCTAGTTACCATTATAGATGCGAACTAATTCAATCTAATTTTTCTATTATCCTCAATAACGGCTGCCTATTCTCTAGTTTCCGTGCTGACTTCCGGACGGCCCTTTCATCCCCCTGTCAAGCGCCCTGATTTCACCGGATGTTTTAAACATTATCTTCAAAAGTGTCAAAACGAATGATAAGGATTCAGGAGGCTTAATTTTATATCCGTTTTAACTCTTCCAAATTAAATGCTCCATTGGTAGTCGTTATTTAAAATATGGTCACATTGGAGTGTTCGGACGGAGGACGGATTTTTAGGCCGTAAGAAGAGATGGTAATGTTTGGATGTGTTCCAAGGATATAGGAAAACACATGCAAGCACATTCCAAAAAATGCTATGCTATTCTTGAATTTTAGTTTTTCTGTTAAAAACATAATTTAAGTTTTCCGTTCCCCATTTGACAGCACTATGCGTAAGAAAGCATGCCTGTCAATTTCTATTAAGATAATGAGACATCCTGTAAGTCCGCGAAACCGAGACTGCGGCGTTTCCAAAACAAACTTTTCCTTCTTGTCATGTCAAGAGTTTTCGCAGTTCTACACGTTTGCGCCTCACCACATTCCTGTTCCCGCAACGTTATGGCTGCACGCCCGAACCTGAATACTTACGGGTGTGGACATTTTTCCGTAGACGTACGGCATAATAAGGGAAATTATGGCTAGTGAAAAAGAGGTTCGTTGCTTCAAAAATTAGCATTACTCAGTCGAAAGGCCTCGCCAGAGGAAGTGTGACGTCAGCTGTCAATATCGCGAGCGTATTTGCCGGAGTGGGAGAAGAGGAGAGAGGGAGAGAAAGATGCGAGGAGGAGCGGCTCTCTTGGATCAGTCGAGTCTCAATGGAATACGCCGGCGGGGTCGGCGGGTCATCCCCGACGGGCGCCTCTCTGCGCCAGGCGTGACGCATATTGACGCGCGCACCGTCGGCCGTGCGGCGGTGGGAGTCGTCCCCGTCGAGGGCCGCTCTTCTCCCTTCCCGCCACCACCCCGAACCACTCCATGGGCCCTCGGCGGCCGAGGAACAGTGACTTTTTCACTTTACCAAAGGGTATATTTTCAGAGCGCATTTTGAGTAAAACGAAGAGAATTGAGACATGATCAATTTTTCCGTTGGTGCGGCTCGAGAGAGAAAAGTGTGGCTCGGGAAGAAGAGTTAGGGTTGCTCTTTGAATTTTTGTGTCCCCCCTTCTTTGGTTAGCACTTAGTTTTGTTATTAGTTGTATACCTCTTTAATATGATTCAAAATGGATCAAAATTTTAATATTAGCCATCTGTGCATATTTTACTTAACGGTTGAATTAAGTCTACGGTTATCAAATGTTTGCCTACACTTCAGCAAAGTAAGGGATTTCCCTGAAAAAGACTAAGCGCCCAAGCCTTTATTATAATCAAATATTTTTCAATCGAGGTACTTTTAGAAGGAGAATGAGTAAATTTATGGGTAGTAGGGGATATATTTGCTTAGGGTTACTAACTATAGGTAAAGGTCCAAGGAAGATAGCTTATTTTGGTACGATATTACATATTATTATTAGGTAATCTACCGGTTAAGGTAGATTTTTGGATGGACGTAATTACTAATTAAATATTTTGTGGCCCCTCGCAAAACACAACATCCTACTCTACATCAGGTCCCTCTTCAGCTCTGAGTACTTTCTTCCTCCCTTCATCCCGTCCAATCCCTATCCTGCCCTCCCCGGACTACAACCTTGACGTGGTGGAAGGGCTTGTGCGTTCCGATGACCCCTAGAGCTGTGCTGGCGGGCGTAATAATAATTGCCCCTGGTAGGGTCACCCATGCCAGATAGGTCGAAGGTTAGGAGCCAGACGAAAGGTAGTCTACGCAGCGTCTGCGTAATAGCCGCCTCAGTGAGGCGGCTGCAATGGCGTCTGACCCCAGTGGGGCGGCCAGTAAGTGATGGTGTCACGTTAAAAACGCTATTGAGGAAGGCAACGGGAAACCACCTCAATTATCATTCCCAAGATTGACATGATGGACTATAGAGATATTACATATATGATATACTATCTTTGAATTTATTGACTGATGGATCGAGGTAACAACGGATAACCAAATACTCAATTTAAAATAATATCTCTGTTCCTCAATGATGAAACGTGATGCTTTAATGTCCCGTTGAGATATGGAGAATCTAACCTATATTAGGTAGTGAAATGAAATGGAAATTTGGAGCAATGACAATTTTAAGTGCTGCATAAATTGTTAACCAATATCTTTGCCTCGTCTCAATCGGCAGAGGTTCTATAACTAAAACTAATAGATTTCGGAAGCAATGAAATCGGTTAAAGAAAGAGGTATTTGAAGAGAGATGTTCAGTTTTGACAAAGAGATTTCTCCGAATGTTGGAGTAACTGGGTAAACCCTGAAAGAAAAAGAATAGTGTTGCGACTGATTCCAACAAATATCACTGCACACAACTTGGAACTCGGCCACGCCTCAAAAGACGACGATAGGTGCCAAAGCAGTCAAAGTATGTCATTTTAAGATAACCATTTTGGCTCTGAGTGAGATGTGTTTTTGAAAATTTCTTCTTGAGAAAGTATTAAAAGAACATGTCGCTAAAAATTGGTGTCTCGATAATGAGTGTAGTTGGTCTCATTGTTGCCACTGTACGTTCCAAATTATCGGATATTATTTTTAAATTATTTCTTGTGGCTTGGATGAGAGTGGGTGCGTCCTTAGAGCGGAAACACTTAAGTTCAGCGAATCACTATGGAGAGATCATCGCATAGCATTTCAATAGTAGTGTGGGCCAGAGACAACATTGAGAGTCGATTCTTGCCTCCTCTGGCATCTACCTGGAGATACTTCCCGAAATCAATACCTCATAACTAATATTATTGTTTTACCCTTTTCTTGCAAAATATTAACAAAATCCAGCTCAATTTAGCCCTTGAACTCGTACTATTTTTCTCAACTCATGGCGCGTCGACTTGAGGAACGAGTATCCAAGGGGATCGGGTCGGTGCGGTGGCTTGGATACTTAGATTCTCACTGACAGGGCCCGGTTTCGAATCCTGGAGACGGCAGATATTTTTCAGGGGTATCCCGATCCTGAGATGCTTTGTGGCGATCACTTGGAGTGAGGACGCCGTCGGATGGGACGTTTAACTGCGGACCCCTCGGCTCCTTTCGGCAAGAGTAAGCTAATATAAATTCTCAACTGTTTAAAAGATTTTAGCATTTTCCCTCCCACTCACATGAGCATTGAAGAAATATATATATGTATGTAAACAATAAACACAGTAATCAACCCGAAGGTCGGTTTGGTAGGTGATGGTAGAGTTCACCCAGTACTAAGCCGGACGGCGTGTATGGAATATTCGCACATCAGGGTAGGGGGGCAGTGCCTTTCCCTGTGCCGGTTAGGGTTTCCCAGGAAAAACTGGTACCCAAAAAACCACATATCTTGGGTGGAGCAGCAGGTGCCCAGAGACTTTCCCGGGAATCGAACCCGGCCCCCAGGTCAGTAATCCAACGATCTACCCCTGGACTACCGGGACCCAATGCATATATATATTTTTTGCGACGAGACGATTACATACACGAGGACGAAAACTGACGGAAAAGGAAGAGGTCTTGCAATTTCCCGCGCACAATAGAAATGCTAGGTTAGTGGGTCATAGTGCTCAGTGAAAGATGACATCATAATGTATTTGCTTGAACTTTTCTCCATTTTCTAGCGATCCAGTCGCTACCTGCTGGCTGCCGATTCAGGTGCTGTCATTAGTGCTCATTACTTTTCGATTTCTCCCAAGATGACTGAACGAAACAGAAAGGAAAACCCTTGCAATTTTCCGCTTAATAAAAATTTATTTTCAACTAATTTTGATGAAATACATCATTTCTCACTTGAAAAAGTATAGTCGAAAATAAATCTTTATTAAGTGGATTGCAAGATTTTTCGTCTCTGTTATTATGGAACGCTTCCAAAACATCACTTCTGAATCAGTAATTTATATTACTGAACGGTTTGATTTTGTTGGGTCGTACCCGTACACACAAGACTAATCTCTAGCACAGTACCTACTAGACACTACCAACAACGATCCTGACTTTAAAAATACTGTGATAACTGGGTGACCCGACAAAATCCTCTCGTCCTTACCTGGGAATTTCCTGACCTGAAGAGAAAATTTCCTGACCTTCGGGACACCAGTATTTACGGGGCATGCACGGCTCACAATAAACCTGCCACTCTTCCTAGTTGGAGCTTCCAGCCCCGCGTTATCGCTCTTATCACATCAAATATTGTTTGGGGCGATATTGAGTTTTGCTCACGCCCCATCCAAATAAAATGTTATTCTCTAGGACATGTTCGAATCCACTGGATTACGTAGACCATTGATTGTACTCAAAAGCATAATTGGAGCCTTAGCAATGTTCGATCTTTCCATTAGGAATTTCCTCCCATTATTCCCTCTCTTACTTTTAAATGTCATAGACTCACGATTCCTTCAGAGGGAGGTCATTTTCCCTTTTAATTTCCTTCTTTAAGTCGGAAACTAACTGTTTTTTCGCGTATTGTACTCCATAGCACTCCAGAACTTACTCAAGGATAACATCTCTGTGCTCACGGTGTTTTCCTTAAAGCGTTTAGACGTAGAAGTGTGTGGCTCATATACCATTTTCCCCGGGCCATCACTCTCTTCTTGGAGAATCCGCTGCAGAGTTCATTTGTGAACAAAGCAGACCTCAGACATGTTCTATATTGAAATTAAGTCATGCCAATTTGTGACCCAGGGTTGACTACTTCTATTTTAATATTTATTTTAATAGTAACGATGTACTATCAGTGGCCAAGACCACTCTGCCCATGGTCACTTTCTGACTGTTGCCTTCCCCGTTCAAGCTCTTTTACCCGTTGATTGTCGCCTAGTTGGCCGAAACATCGAAATAGAGTTCTTCAAAATTTAAATTGGCTCCAGAATTGGTGCCTTAAAAACTAACAGCCAAGAGATCACGCCCTCTTCGTTTAATAGTCATGTGTATTATGAATAATTTTCCGCTCTTTTCGGTAAACGACAAGTTTGGCTCCTGCCCCTTTACCCAAAGAAACTGACCACAAATTCTTTGAGGCTTTCATGTGTTATTATGCACTTACTTTGTACCAATCATCCAAGTCGCGCATCCGTACAATGAGAGACTCCTTATAAAAGTAATAATAAATCGCTTTCCCAAGTCTATGCTAGTTCGGTTTGCCGTCAGTCGTAGAAAGCCAAATTCACCATTTCTATTGATCTTGTGAATCTCTGTTGCCTCTCCTTCTGCTCGTGATCTTGTTTCCTAAGTAGCTAAACGTCTCTACTTGGTCCTCCACAACCCAAAGATTACCTTTGCTGTATCTCCCGAAGGCTATTACCTAGCTTTACTTTAGTATTATTCAGTAATTGCCGATACTTTTTATCCACCTCTCCCTTGCTTGAGCCCTTGTTTTCATACTTTCTTTCCCTTTCTAGTTGGCCCAGAACTTTCTCTGTGAACAATAGTTTCCTTTTCCTAGGTTTTTTTTGGCCTATAGATTTCTTCATGAATCCTTGGTAAAGGGCTTATTGACACTACATTTAGGTCGCTGTCGATACCTACCCCTCGATAGCTTTGACAGTCCTTTATTTGATTCCTATATCTCTGGCTTACGAGCAAAAAGATAATGTGATATCTTGGGACACCTCATGTCATCTCTTACCTGTATCGTTTTCGTTGGTGGCTCTGAAAGAGGGTTACTTGCCATTGCTGAGTTGTATTGCTCGTAAAATTCCAATCCATTTCCCTCTTTCATGTCACTTTCATAGACCATATCTTACAAATGAGTTTCCAAACTGGCTCTCTTCAAAGATTGCATTCCCGTATTCAAGTATAATTACATTCTCTTCTCCTTTATATATTTATTACTTCGCCGATATCACCATACTCCTCAATTTTGCTTCCACCATTGACAGTTGTCAGTATGTAAACTGCCATATTTAAAATATTTGTGGGTTCCATTGCTATCTGCCCAATAATAATTCCTTTGTTTCATTATAGGAAGCTCATCGAAGCCCAATTCAGAAGTATCCAATTCTCCTTCTCTGAGCCCTTTTTTATTTACCTTTTGCAATTTTTCAGAATTTAGAGTTTTATATTCATATATTTATCATGAAATACTATCTAGCTAAAAAGAGGATTTTCAGTGGATTTGACTTCATTTATTCAAGTTTTGAATTCCAAATTGCCATATGAATTTGATTTACCAGGATAAACAAAATAGTATTCAGTGAAAAATTAAATATCGTGTATCTTAATATAAAAAAATATTTTTACCGTTTCTCTCATTGTAGCAGTATTGTATCAAGTTGAAATGTTTTAAATACGTAATAATTCGAGAGGAGGAAAGAGTGTGTTGTAAATAACGTCTACCGAGTTGAGTATCAAGGTTTATGCTTGCATTTTGCCTAAGTCATTCAAATCGACACTTATTTCAACGATTTTGAATGCCGTGGTGAGGGTATCACGTTAAAAAGTGAGCATTTTTCTGTAAAAGAATTATCAAAGTAACGTAGAATAATGGGAGTCTTGACTCTTTCTCCTTAATTTCTCTTTACAAATGATGTTAATACCCACAATTTTTCACTGAGGGTATTAGTGTTAGTGACACTTCGGTAATATTAACGAATTACTCGGATTATACTTGCATGAATTTCATTGGAAAACTTTCTTCTTCGTGAAAGACCTTTTCATTTTTCTTAGGAAGATTAAAGTAATCTGCGTGGGAAAAATTTGGCGAATTTCTTGGTGGTTAATAATTCATGTTTTGGTCATGGTTTCCATAACTGTCATTGGTTCTTTATCTTTCTAAATGCCTATGGTCTTAATTTTGTCAGTTGCTCTTGGGTAATGCCCAATTTTGAACTTCTAAAGACCCAATAAAGAAATAGTCTCCATTTTATTGGGCAAAAGTTCAGAGAGCCCTTCGGGATAAAACGCTACAAACATCCCATGCAAATAAAACAGAAGTGGTCGGTTACCATCAAGGGGAATGAGATAACTTGGAACCTGTGGGACGAGAGTAATAAGCAATAAAACTGAAGTTTATAATTCGAAGTTACAATTTTCTTTCATATTTCGAGATACCTTTCGATTCTCTGCTCTTTTGTAAAGCGTACAGGTAGACAGAGGGAATGAAGCCTTTACTCGGGGTAGTTCGTTTGACGATCGGGTCCCTCCAACCATTTCGATGATATCGAGTACACTTATTTGCGGTTAAAGCAATAAATATTTCATTTATTGTATTTTATAATATTTCAATTACATTTCTTTAATTTGGACAGCCTTCTCGTAGGAGAAAGCTTTCTCGTCGGCGCATCTCTCTATAACCTCAA
This sequence comes from Hetaerina americana, assembly GCF_022747635.1. NCBI lineage: Eukaryota > Metazoa > Arthropoda > Insecta > Odonata > Calopterygidae > Hetaerina > Hetaerina americana. Next base: position 3,709,342 of record NW_027286797.1, on the reverse strand, counting down.
TAGCAGAACGATAGTATTATATTGACTTGGGTGATTTAAATTAAAAAACGATCATTAATGCTTGATTTAAGGAAGTGAAAACCAAACCACAATCACAGCATAAGTCAGAAACATTTCCTTAAAAATAAGCGAAAAAATAAACTACTCTAGATCTCAGTCTAAATTTTGCTGGATGATTAGCATGTATAAACGAGACTGGCATTTAAGTAGATTTCGGAGTAGCTTATGGAAGTAATGTTTGTTCAAAGAAATGTAAGGTTTGTCACTTCTATGAATGCGATAAGTATTGGTGAGATGACCTTTGAAAGGCTGGATGCTTTCAGCCTTTACTTTTTTATATTTTAGCAGTATTTCTCCAGGTTTAATGTTTTTAAGTAGTTATTAACCTTTTTTAGGATTATCGGGGGTATTTGCCAGTTTCGTAGGTTTAAAAAAGGCGTTTGATGGAATGAATTGCGGAAAAAAATGGGTACATTGCATAAAATAGGAAAAGAGTGGAGGGACAGGAGGCTAATCCGCGAACTGTACATACCTCAAACTGCTCAGGTGCGAGTGGGGGACGAAGAGTCCGGATGGGCAGTGGTCGGAAGAGATGTAAGGCAGGGTTGCCCATTATCACCGGTGCTGTTCAACGTATATGTGGAGGAAATGATTAAAGAGGTATGAGAAGAACTGGCGGTAGGAATAAAAGTCGGCGGGCAATTCGTGAAATCACTCAGGTTTGCTGATGACCCAGCTCTATTTTATCAGTCAGCCAAGGGGTTGCAAGCATTGCTGGGTGAATTGGAAATTCAGTGCGATAGATATGGGGTGAGAATCAATATAAATAAACCAAAGGTTATGCGATTTTCCATAAAGAGATAGGCTCAGGTTAACATTAAAATAGGATGGCAGAAACTAGAGCAGATGGAACCGTTTACGTACCTCGGAAGTGTTTTACTCCAAAATCGTCAAAGCCGTTGGGGGTTAAGGAGAAAAAATGCTCTGGGCAAAGAGGCTTTCATAAAAAGGAGAGATTTGATCACAGGGCGTTGGGTGAGGATGTTATGAAAAAACTCGTTAAAACCTTGATGTCGAGCGTAGCTATGTACGGCGCGGAAACGTGGTCACTGAAGCATGAGGATAGACGAAGACGCTCTTGAAATGTGGGTGTGGAGAAGGATGGAGATGGTAAAATGTACCGAAAGGAAAACAAATGAGGTGACACTGGTGGGCGAGGAGTGGGATTTGTTGGGAGAAATCCTAAGGAAACAGGAAAAATGGATGAAGGGCGTATTGGTCGGCAGTGGGGTGTTGAAGACTGCAATATAGGGAAGAATGTTAGCCAAACGACATAGGGGCAGAAATAGGATAGGGATGCTGGACCTGATGAAGGGAAAAAGGATTGTACGGAGATGGAGAGGGACTTGTTGTAAAGTATGATACTGGGTTGTGTTTTGTTAAGAGATATTTATTTGGTAGTTGTGTCCATCCAAAACCTATGGTGATCGGGATGGTGCGGTGGCCAATGTACAGGCTCTCCATTGAAAGGCCCGGGTTCAAATCTTGGAGAAAACAAATGTTTTTCAGCGGTATCCCTATCCCTACTTGAGGTGCTTTGTGGAGGGCACTTTGGGTGAGTACGCCATCCGTCGGATGGGACGTTAAACTGCGCATCCCAAGGCGCCTTTCGGCAAGAGTAGGCTAGTGCCGACGCCGGGTTTCTCTCCACCCTCCTTTCCCATCAATCCCAAATGCGCAAATGACCTTAGCTGTTGGTCGCCTCCCATCAAAACTACTACCAAAACCTACCTTAACCGGTAGATTACCTAATAATTATTAAATATGTGAATATTTTACTTAAAGTAAACGGCACGTAATAATAAAGGTCATAAAATTGAACCAGGATAGCACTCGACATTAACATGAAATAAATTTTTATTTTACCAATGTGGCATTACGTGAGCTTGGGCAAGTCATTGTTAATAAAAACCAAAAATATGACTTTAATATTTATCTATAGTATTAGTAATACATTTTTTATTTCATCTAAGAATGTTAGTGTATTTTTAACATCTCAGAAATAAAAATATACATCATTATTTTTCACCTATATGGGTTAGAAATGTTTGTTTTTAAGAATAGGTTGGCTTCGAGGAATATCGAATGAGAAATATAGCGTAGAAATTAATGGAGAGGGCTGACCCATTCATTAACAGCGCATAAAATGTCACGCAATTATACTCACCCTCAAGTTAAGGATGTTCATTGCCTGATCCAGTCGAGGTAAGTTAGATATATTTTTAATGCCGTGCAACTTATTCCGAATTTTTTTGTTTGCCACGAAATACAGTTCTACGCTGGAATAGTAAAACGCACAGTTATCTGAAGAAATGAAAACATTCATTTTACGCAATATTCCATTTTGATTTAAAGTCACTTCAACTTCACTGGAAATGTTTACTTACATACCGATATTAAAGACCACATAAATCATCTCTTTGTGCGTACGAACGTCTCGTATACTGAGCACATCTACGCAATATTATGACTTTTCTTTCGTTATATAAGCCATTAAACAATTGGAATGATCAGAATTCAAATCAGAGAGACATTTTATATAAGCATCTCCATTCCATAAACCATGAACATGTACACTCATTTTAAATTAAGTCAGCACTGAGCTGAACTAAGGGCATAATATTCCTGAATTTGACATTTTTTATCATCCGCAGAAGCGCACTTTCAAAATTAGTGTACATTTTTAAACAAAGCTTTATGCATATGTTATGAAACCTGTGACAGGAATAAATAATATATTTTTACCCGCGTATGCTAACTTTCACTACCTAATTTAGTCTGGAAATTATTATATGGACGGAAAAAGAAATTTCGTGAGCTTGCGCTGATTACCCTCTTCATCTTTTGCTGGTATGCATCGTTGCTGCTCAATTGAATATTTCAGTTCCTCATATTCTGGATATCTGGTCTGTTGTCTTCAAAGAACAATTGCCATTTAAGTACAATAAAGGTTTTCAATAAAAAACTAACCAACTGGATACGCTTCATGCAGTGTCGGCCTCAAAAATAAGTATAAAAAAATCTGGGGGAAAAATCATGGCAGACCAAACTACAAATTACAAATTTCTTCAAATGGAGCACCATTGTGCTTGGGCACACCGATGTCAGGACCTCTGAGAGTCGCGGTGCACTTCTTGGAAGCGTTCAAAAATGGTTTCCTTTTCAACTTCTTTTTATTCTCTGGAAGGAAGTCCGGCGGTGGCCTGTAGGGCGGCTGGGGGAGCGTCCAAGAGATCACGTGAGATTGTCACACGAGCAGATCCGGATTCTTTGGACAGACCCTTGGCACACGCACTCCTTTATCATGGCTAAACCTTTAGCTGGAATGCGATGCACTGTAGTTTCCGGAATATTGCAATCCTGTGCTAGCGATTTGACAGTCAGGCGTCCATCGGAATGAAGCTTGTCCCTCACTTTGCAAACATTCGCCGTGTTTGGTTGGCGGACGCCGAGGGCATTACTCGTCGTCAACCTCCCCTCCCGGAACATCTCGTCATTTGAAATTGGTCATTTTCTTCGCGGGCAGTCGGGTGGCATGCTGGAGATGTAATTAATATAATTTTATTTCTTGGGAATGCATTGCCTTTTATTTCGGTTAAAAAATGCCGAATTACGTATTTCGATAAGCGATTTAAATATATTTAGCTTCTGAATTTGTTACAGGAATCTCACATCTCCAAGGTATGTGTGACGATCTTACCATAATTTTTTCAAGGAAAATGTCCCTAAGAAATTCTCAGGATCACGTTCAAGTAAACTTATGATTCCATGTAATTTTCTGTACCGCATTTATGCAAAGAATAGCTGGTATATTTATCACTCTATTTAGTATTTCCTTATTACATATATACGTGTAGTTTAATGACAAAACTGAAAAACGATAAGCAGTGGAAAGGTGTTTCTGATGTTTGGGTAACAATCAGCTCTTCATCTACATCTACTTAATACCCCGCAAGCCGCCGCAAGGGCGTGTGGCGGGGGTGTTATTTTATTTATTTATTTATTTAGGAAAAATTGTGCACATACAGCAGGATTGCCAATTTATAGTGACACGTATAACAGCAACATATAAGGACACAAACATACAAACATCAACAAGACTATAATTAGCAGTTATTAGAGATAAATTTTCATAGAAATAACAAAAACAGTGAAAGAAAGGAACAAAACCGGGATGTGGGAGTGAAAGGAGGGATTGTGCTAGTTCTTTCGAGAGAGATGTGTCAGAGAAAGGTTTATTAATGTGTTGGCTGGGAGTGAGAGGGGGTCAATGCTTTCGGGAAGGGAATTCAGTAAAGCGGGGAGACGGAAGAAAAGGGAACGTTTGGTGAGGGACAATCTGGGAACGGGTTGGTGGAATAAAGAGTGATCGCGGGTAACTCGGGGGGGAACTCTGAAATTGATAAGGGAAATTAGTTCAGGACAGTCGTTAATGGAGTTAAGGGTGTTATGCATGAGTTTTAAATCGGATTTTAGACGTAGAGTGGAGAGATTACAAATCGAGAGCGAGGAAAGAAGTGATTCAGTGGGCGAGTCGCGAAGATGGGGGACTCTGTACTTGACAATTTTACTGAAAACATTTGTTATAGTGTTAAGGGTGTTAAGGTTAGATAGGGCAGACATGGACCATATCGGGGAGCAGTAGGTAATAATAGTAGGTAATGGTAAGATAATGGTTGAGAAATATGCGGTTAGAGATTGTACATCTTTTATTTCTGTGTAGCGGTAAAGTAGACCTAGAAGAGACATGGCTTTGCATTTAACTGCTTTGATGTGATCAGAGAAATTTAGTTTGCGATCAGTTAATACATCAAGATCCTTGACAGAAGCAACAAGATTCAGAGGAACTGAATTAAATGTGTAGTTAAAGGTAAGAGGAGATTTTTTTAGGGAGAGAACTAGAGTATTGCATTTATTTGAGTTTAAATTTAGCATCCATGTGCTGCACCATTCTGAAATTTTATTTAAAGCCTCCTGAAGGTGGTAGCAATCCGTGGAGGAATTAATTTCCTTAAAAATTTTGCAGTCGTCGGCATATAGTAACGTGTGGGCTAGCGAGGTCGGGACTAGGGAAGCTAAGTCATCAATGTACAGATTAAAAAGATATGGTCCGAGAATACTACCTTGAGGAACTCCAGATGTCACAGAGGACCAAGGAGATGAGGCGCCAGATAGTATTACTCGCTGATTTCTATTCGAAAGAAAGCTGGTCAGTAATTTGAGAAAGTTTCCATGAACGTTAAAACGCTGACTGAGTTTATTGATGAGGAAGTTATGATTGAGGGAGTCGAAGGCTTTTGAGAAATCCAAGAAGATGGCATCTAATTGAGTCTTACTTGTTATCGCACTAACAGCGTGGTGTTAAAAAAGTGCTAAATTGGTCAAGCACGACCTGCCCGGAAGGAAACCATGTTGGTTGCTAGACAGAAAAGGGGAAGTAAAATAATAAAGTGTTGAGAATAATCCTCTCGCAAACAGAAGAAAGAATAGGTAGTAAAGAGATAGGGCGATAATTAGATATTTCATTTTTAGTTTCAGTTTTAAGAATAGGGATAACATTAGCGGATATCCATTGGGGGGGGGAAGTACCGAGGGAAAAGCAGCGATTTAATAGGAGGCCTAAAGGAAGAGAGAGGGAGGAAGCGCAGTTGCGTACAAATATAGGACTGATGCCATCGGGGCCAGGGGAGCGACGAAGGGGGATTTTACAAAGGAATTTAAAAAAACCACCACCGGTTATGACACCACCGGTAATTTAGAAAAGAAAAAAAACCGCATGCAAGAACCACAAATTCATACATTCACAAAAAACATGGCATACATTCATGCAAAAACAATTACACCCCACACGCATGCAAACACTCCAGTACAAGTACCAACTAACATCCACATTCAGCTGAAAGTACACCTAACAGCTTTGCAGTGTTTAACTTTGCTCCGACTCGTAAATTCAATGTTTTTAATATTTCTAAAGTGACTTCGGTTTCTTACTATTATGATTTCTGATTGTTCGGGGAAAGAATGAGTATTTGTATCTATCTGTACTGGAATCTATCTCCCTTATTTTATCTCTGTGGTCTGATGTACCTCAGTAGTGTGGGTGGGGCCATTACAATTCCTTCAGTGTCATCGTTAAACTCGTTTGCTCTGGCCCTTTCTAAGTCTAGGTCTCACCTGTTCTCTTCGTATTTCAGGTGGCTCCCAGTCTAAATCCCCTGGGAGACTTGTCTTCTCCAGCTTAAAGCTCCTATTTTTCTCCCTTTTTATTCACTATGGGGATGTGTCACCCCTTTGGGAGAGAATGGTTGATTACTGAATCCGCCATGTTTTCGAGTGGTCATATCTGATCATGGCGTTTTAACGGAGGACTGAGAACTAATTGAAGAAAGCAATCAGCTACGTCACTCAGCTGACAAACAAAACCGGCGACCCTACCGACATCCAGAAAGAATGCCTCTTTCCCTAGAATATGCCTGAAAGGAGAGTTCCCTCCCGCACGGAAATAACCCCTTATATGTATGCTCAATTGAATGTGGGACACGAAGTATTTTCCTTCCGTCGACGGCATTGATTTTCCACGTTCATCTCAAACACCTGATGTATCTTTAAATAAAGACTTGAGTGATATTTATGCGAATGAACTGTTTCGGAAACGAAACTCGTCCGATGTATTAATCTCGGGGCATTAATAGAAAAAAAATGTGTTTATTTAGAATTAGGATTTAACTATTTGTTCTTTTTATGGCGCCTCGAAGGAATAATTTCTCCCCAGACGATGCAGGGCAGCAAAAGACCCGCGGCATACGCTGGACTTCCCTCTTCCTCCAACCTCTCCGAACGTGAACGTAGGTCGGTAGGCCAATGGATCGCTGGCAAATATTGGAATAGAGGGAGGAAGGAAAGGGGGTTAAAAGCAGCATGGGCTCAAGAGATCAAGATAATCATCGAATTATCCGAAGTTTTGAATAGAGAAGAACCATTTTCGTGATTGAGTGCTTGCCAAAACTGTAATTAATGCAAGAAATTGATAGACAAGCTCGTAAGTGTTCGCCATTGTTTTCAATTGCATCAATATTAATTTACAAACCATATGCCAGTGTTTAGGAAAATAGCTCCAGGAATATTAACAAGTAAATCATTTATTGCAGATTTTTTACAATTTCTGTAGAAATTTTCATTTTCTACCGATTTTTTTTATACATCTCTAAAACATTGTGCAATTGAAAAAACGATTGCGACTTATATTTAAGATTATTAATACACTTGAGCTCTGACAGCATATTTTCGGTTAAATCTGGAGTTAATGCGTAAATGTCCTTGATATACTTTAAGTGCATAATAATACCCATAATGAGAGCGCCCCTTAACTACGCCTCTCCATTCATGTCGAGGAGATCCATACAACTATTGCTTAAAAAGTATAAACATGGAGTAGACAGTACAATTATAGAATTTAAACAAATTAAGCTGAAATGCGTTCGAAAATTCCATTCCAATGCAAAGTATTCCAATGCACTTTTTAATTTTCACAGACTTAAAAAAAAATAATAAACTTCCATTTGAATAGAATGGTTTGAGGCGTCACTTTGTGGAAGCAATTCACACCGGAAAAATAAATACTTTGTTCTTCCACTAATATGTGTGGGAGGACTAAGTATTTTATTCTCCGATAAACTGCCATTTGTCAGACATTTTAATGCCTCTTGAAAATTATAAAATAAAAACCAAGTCCAATGAAATTCTGTTTGTTAGTTATGTTTGCAAGTTTTCGATTTATACACCTACATTTTTCGACACCAAAATTTGGCTTCTACTTATTTCAATTTCTGACAGGTATGACAATGAATAGAATCAATTATATTAGGTAGTAAGTAATTTTTCTATGGAATGTGATATTTTGTCGCTACCACAAAATATCACGTTTAAAAACGCTATTACTCACTCAAATAACTACGAAAGAAATAAATCATCTCTTTGGGACTGCCGATTTCTCATTGATTTTTTATGGTAGACTACAGATAGGGTGAGGGCACAGCTCAAGCGCTTTCCTCTCCCTGTCCTCCCTTCCTATTGTTCAGTTGGCCATCTCAGTCCCTTTTTCACGGATCTAGATTTGCTGAGGCGAAGTTTCAATCAGCCATTTTCATTTCTCCTCAATTAACGCCAAACTAAAGCTTATCCCTGTCCAGATGACAGGTGAACGATGGGGTGCAAGAAAATTCGGAACTATATTCTTCACAATTTATTCCCCGAGTAACGCAAAGTTTGCTTTACATTAAGAAACAATTCTGTGCTATTTTTTAATCATATTTTTTTCCATGAAGTTTTTTCGGGTCTTCCACCGGGTCCGGGGTTCCATATTGGCCGACGTTTCGATGCACGAGTCGGGCATCGAAACGTCGGCCAATATGGAACCCTGACCCAGTGGAAGACCCATAAAAACTTCATGAAGCAAATACGCCGGGAAAGCATCAGTTGTTAATCATATGTTTTAATACTCGGCATGATGATAATGAAATTATCAACTTTGGTCTTTGACTTTCAAAATCGACAGTGGTTTTCAAAGGAATGGTCTCCACATTGTAATTTTTGGAAGAAAAGCTATAAAAATGTTGAGAGGTGAATAAACATTAAATGAAAGTAAAGATTTAAGACCAGAATATTTCAAAATGACAACAGTTTTTGAAGATAATTTGTCACCGAAATCACATCGCAGATCACTCAGTCCAGCGAGAGGACTCATGAAAGCAGAAAGTAAGATTTTTGGTGCTCGTTATAGGTTTCCGATAAATACAAGAGTTGCTCAAATGCGGGTAATCTCATCTTTATCAGCAAAGAAGAACGCGCCGGTGCTAACCCGCAGAAGGAGTCTCCGTGGATGCCTTTTCACGTGAAACGTGGAGATCGGATATTTCCGATACGTAATTTCTGCTTCCCGGGCTCTGGTTCCCAGATTTTCCACAAAGTACTGTGTATATCCATGGTAAATGGCAGTCGGAAACCACGGTTATGTATTTCAAAGGTTTTTCTTTTTCAATGGATGGACAATTGATGAGTTCATACAGATATAACTATATATCACTTCTTTTAAACACAATTTAACGAATTTTCTACAAATATTACATATTTTTAGGAATCGATGAAGTATAATTATTTTGTAATATCTCTGTCCATCGTGGGTGTACTTGTTGACGCGGTGATAATGCATTGATTTGCAAAACGGAGAATTGAGGTACGATTGTCTTGCACCGAGGAATACAACCGACATAAATATTCATCGGCTGCCATTCTTCCTTGTTGACCTCTTGAACCGATCAAAATGGCTTCGGCCTGGTTGTTCTTGCAACGGGTCCATGCGGTTAAGATACTCTGAGGAAAGGGGTTTTGCTTGTAGATTCCCATAATTCTTAAGAGCTAGCTGAGATTTTCAAAGCAAGCTATAGCCGAGAGCAACCGACGGTCCACTGGCTGGCACAATCACGACTCATCTCTTCTTTTCTCCTTCATCTCCGATTTCTCCTCTCATATAATTTCCTCCCATTTTAAAACGCACGGAAGAAATTCGCTGAAAATTCTTCAAATTGGCGGTCCGCAGGAACTAATATTTCCTTAGATTATTAGAGCAGGTGATAAATATCAAGTTAATACATGTGACAGGGGTGCAGTTAAAATCACTTTAATAGGGTTAATCATGCTACTCTGCGGAGAGGTGAGACAAAAAAATGTACACTATGAGAGGCCAATGATTACGAAAGTTATTGGGTATGGTATCAGCTGATGATTCCTTAGCAATGAGGGCTGAGCATCGCTAGGTCCGTGAATGATGCCCAAATTAGGCTTCCAACTTGCATTTCCTTCATTAGATTTCCCCGGGGTGGAAAGTTTCATTAGTATTTAAAAGCGCTCAAAATCATGACAAGTACATTTTCCGTATTAAATTATATTCGCATTTGTTTATTTACGCAATAAGTTAATAGTATCGTTCTGTGTGAGCGTGATGTAAGGGAAAGAGTTTACAAGAGACGTTCTGTTATTTAACTATAATAATGGCATTATATTTTAATCCCTACCTTCGACTGTGACTTCGGTTGTGTATGATTCCCCTGTAGTTGGCCGATTCACGCAACTAGTTCGCGACTGTGATTATGTATGTGATAGAGGACTTCCAACCAGAAAACAATGTGGCCTGTTTTTTTGGACGGATTGAAACTGAAAGTTTGGTTTTAGGGTAATTATCTAGACTATTGAGATGGAGTTAAAAATTCCTCCGAATAAAATGGGTGATGCCGTAAAGCTGAGACGTAAGCCCAGCTAAATTTTTAATTATCTAAAACCTAGCCTAAAATATCATCACATGAATAAACTAATTCCGTTCGATGTACATCCGAATTTAAAACGTAATTAGAATACACATTAAAGCTCGAAGAATTTGGTGAAAAATACCATTTTCAGCAATTTTTTAGAAGTATTTATGTCAATGATGAAGCCAGTAAATTGATGCTGGTAGCTAGGAGGGAGAGTAGCTAAATGATAAATAAATGAATTTAATTAGCGGACGCTTGTCATTATTGAGTACTAATAACGTGAAACGTTATTAGAACTAAATAGTCATATGGGAAGGAGTGCCGGGTGGCAGTGGAGAGAATATGACTCAGGAAAGAAAGACGGATAAGATAAGCAGAAAGATGAAAATTTATGAAAAGCGGGTAGCGAAATCCGCCTATGGTAAATATTAATTTTTTAGGAAAACGGCAAAGGAAGATTATGAATGGGAAAAATATGAAATCGGAGACGGGGAAATCATGACAAATAATAGACACAGAATTTGGTGGACGGAAATGAAAAAAGCGGAGGCGGGATGCTAATAGGGCAAAAGGAACGTAAAGAAAGACGCAGTGCGAGGATATGGGAAGTTTAAAAAGGAATGGTGAAATTGTTACGCTATAGAGGAAGATAAAAAACATCGCAAAGGAAAGGAAATAAAGAAAAAAATGGAAAGTCTCTGTGTACGTTGAAAGTTACGGCACGGAAAATATTAATTGGACGAGAAATTATCCAAAATAGAAGGAAAACATATGTCATGAATCCATATGGTAAGGGAATTAGGCCAGCAAATTCAGAATTGGAATGGAAATACATAGTAATTAAGTATAACCTATTACTATGTAATAAGTAATTAATACATAGTAATAGCTTAACTCCAGGTTTAATTGGTTATGAGATAGATAGGCTTTAAAGAGAATTGAAATTACATTAAAGCCTCGGGGATTGATACCACCCCCACGGAACTACCAAAGAACTCAGGAAAACTCAAAAGGAAGAACTTTTATTGGCACCTTAATGATGGAGGAATTGGACCGCAATAATATTTGAGCCCTTTAAATCCAATTTTATTTATTTGACCAATAAGAAAAGATACTCTTTTTTAAAAGAACTATTGTTGAATGGAACCAGCTGCCTGGAGGTTTGTTTGAACTCTTTCTATCCAATTTTAGGAGTTTTAAGAATAAGTGCAAAGCAGCCAACTGAGTGATAAAATTTATTGGTCTGTGATTATTATACTATTGTACTTATAAAAAGATATTGTTCTGAACGTGATGTGAACGGTGTGAGAAGTTGTATTGCAAAAGTGAATGATGTTTTAACGGTGTATGAAGTTGAAAGGTGCGTGATTATGGACGGTATGTTGTACGTATGGTGTGAACCTAGCCTGTGTGTGATAGTAAAGGTACGGTTGATTATCTTTAAAGGTCATTGTATATAAGAGCGTTTTGTCTCATAACTGTTAATCTTGTGTATATATGCATGTGCCTTATCGGGGTGACCGTTGACCCAACTTGACGTTGCCACCAGGACAATTGCCTCATTGCAAAGAGATTTATATAGCAATAGTAATTCCTCTGCCCAGTATTATTTCTCACCCCAGACAAAGGAAAGACGACTATAGATGAGGACTACAGAAAAATAAGCTTATTTTTACACGCAAATAATGGGCTAATTATGACTATATATAAGTAATCTAAAATAGGGCAGATGATTAACTTTTGGAATAATCAAACAAGGTTAAATAATGGGCGAGGAACGCGTGATTTGATAGCAGTGATTTGATAGCGTCATTAAGGGGAACATAAGAGTGCGATCAAGAAGTATTTTTGCTCGCTTCATTGAGTTCAAAAAGGCGTTTAATGGAGTGAATTCTTACCCAATTGTTGTTTTTGCTGAATTAAAGAATGCACCACTAAAGACAATTGATAGCACCTCTAATAAATAGCCGACTTTCCCGCACATACCTGTACATGCCTCACTACTCAGATGCGGTTGGAAGTTATTGATTCTAGATACTCTATTTTTTTTAAATGTTACATGTTAGAATCAAAACTCCTAATTAGGAACGTGATCATCAAGCGAGTTTATCTTAAGATAGTATATAGTATATTTTTTTAATTCCAAGCGAAGATTGAATAGTTCCATTTTTTATGATTGGAAATTAAATTAATTATACCGATCATCCTTATAAAGTATTCTTTCATCGGCTACAATGTCTAATTGAAAATGAGAACTGAAGGTGGAAACGTTAAAGCTCTTACACCTAATTAACACTATTTTAAATTTGAACGTCTGTCGACTGTATTGTAGTGAGGAGCTCTGCTTGCAAAGCTTAATAAAAGTGACTAAAAATATAAATAAATGAATGAAAATCTGTGGTTTGAAGCTTTTGTCCAATACCTATAAAAAGCATCATAATAATGTGCATAAAATAAGATCAATTATTTCATGGGCGTGCAATTGATACTGGCTTCCTTAATGTCGATTGTAACTTAAATGATATTTCGTTTTTGTCCAAGAACCAACCAAATTTTTATGTCTTGGAGTATAAATATGTAGGTTCAATGATTTGGTATTTTAAGTCCATCTAATTATATCAATACCTAGCTGACAGCAGTGGATTATGTCCCTAGTACTCCAATGGCTATGGAAATGTAGGCTTTTGTAACAATGTGTTTCATTATTCCACGCATAGTAATAAACGAGTACCTCTAAAGTGTTTTCATCAACATCTACAAGATACTCCGCAAATTGCCACAAGGGAGTGTGGCGGGGGGTGTTAGATCACCGGCCACGCATGCACAATCACAATTATGATACCTCTACACAAGTATTAGTTTTATCATGCTCTGGAAAAAAGTTAATCTAACCGAAGAAGGTATTTATATGCAGCAATATACAATAACAAGATACGTTTATTAAAATCATGCGGGAGAACTGTTAAAAAGATAGGTCTATTAAATAAAAAGATATGCAGGATATCGACAAAATATACTTATGTCAATGCTAATTATCTCCTTCGCGATTGTTATCATACCTATTTTTATGTATTAATTGTGCGTGGAAAAAAGGTTGCAGAACTCTTCTACTTACCTTATCCTTGATTACCCCGTCATTAAATTTACAGGGGGTTCTGTGCTGTTTCTAGAAACTATCATAGCTTTGGTTTTCTTCATATTTATTTTCAGTTTCCATTTTTTCAAAGCTGTGGACAGGGTTTTGAGAATTCTATTGATATTTTATGCTGGTTCTGTCAGGGCCACAATGTCATTGCAAAGCTAATGCAGCGAATCTTTCTTCCTTTTATTTTTATACCATTTGTTTTCTTCGTCAATGACTCTCTCTATAGCATCTTCAATGCATAAGTTAAATAGATATGGGGAAAGTGGACATCCTTGTCTCTTTTTCTAATCTTTGCTTTTTTCTCACATCCCTTTACTCCTATAAAGGTGCTTTGGTTCCAGTAGAGCTGAAATACAAGCTTCCTATCTTTGTAGTCTATTAATTTTCTCCTCATGGTTTAAAACATAAGTTTCCAATCGACCCTATCGAAGGCTATTTCCAAATCAATGAAGGTAAGGAAAACTTTCCTGTTCATTTCTAGCCTTTTATCTTGGATCAAGCGCAGTGCAAATATCGCATTTCCTGTTCCTTTACCTTCTCGGAAGCAAAATTGACCTTCTCCAAGATTTTCCTCCATTTTCATGTTGATTAGGTTCCCTTTTGTATACAAAAGAACCTTGGAAACGTGAAAGAAAAGCAATTGTTCTGTAATTCATATATTCAATTGCTTTCCCTGCTTTTTGTTTCATAATAGTTTTGCTTTAAACAAAGTCTTAAGGTATCTCCCTATTTTGATAACATTCATGCACTATTATAAACAGACTTTTTTAAATTTTATTCCCAATGTTTTTCAATATCTCACCCGGCACATTATCAACATCCGTCGTTTTTCCAGCATTTAGTTTTCGGAGGGCTTGCTCGAATTCTCTCTTCTAAATTGGAGGCCCACTTTCTCTTTCTGCTTTTCCTCTACTATCGATATTATTTCCTCTTATTATATATCTGCGCCATGGTATAGCTCCTCTATGCATTCTTTCCATCGTTCCCACACTTATTTATTATCCACTGGCAGCCTTCCCTCTTTTTTATCAATCACTGTTGACCTTAATCTTGATTGATAATGCAGAGCTTTGATTTTCCGATAAGCTAAACCTTTTTTTTCCTGATTGGATATGTTCCTCTATTTCTATCACTCCTAGTTTTATCCAAGTTTCCTTTTCTTCTCCACATTTTCGGCTATGTCATTCATTACTCTCTTGTATTCTCGCATATCCTTTCTTGCTCTTAGCTTATTCCTACTCTCAAATAGGTTTAAAGTTTCCTCTGTCATCCAATAAAGGCTTCCAAGTTTCAAGTGCCTTCTCAACCGGGACTTTATTCACCACATATACCATTATCCGTTTCATTTCTTTCCACTTTAATCTTTCTTCCCATTTCACAGCTCTTTCATTTGACTTCTCTTCAAACGTCCTCCTTTAATTTCTCCAGTGGCCATTTATTCCTAACTACTCTTCTAATTTTCCTGAGCTTTCGGTAGCACTTTGCCATAGCAAATTCATGATCATTGTCAATATCCGAACTTGGCTAACGTGGGCAGGATTTAATTTGGTTCCTGTACCGTTGCTTAATGATGATGAAATCTATCTTTAAAGTTCTTCATATTGACTGAATTTTTAGCTCTTTAAGCATTCATAAGTTAAATTAGTCAAAGTTCCGGTAAGAAACTTTCAGAGGCAAGAATGTTAGTTGTTTTATTGGCGCTCAGTTTACCAGCGAAGCATTTCAAAATCCACGCTCAATCAACTAAAATAAATAAATGAAGCACGGTGAGCGGAGAGTTGGGCGCGCCAGGCAATCCGCGTATCCTTTGAAATCTCTCAGTCGAGCGAATGTCGGGGGAATTTTGAGAAGGATCCTGGTGGTCTGAGGAATATTAGGCAGATTTCTTGAACGTTTGTGAGCTTTTTAGATTCAAGGTTGGCATTGCTTTTGTGAATTGAATGGCTGAGAAAACCTACCAAGAATTATTTAGAGAGGGCACGGAAGGGAAGTAGATTTTGGTGTTTGAAACAGTACCGTTTGAACTCTATGAGAGAATTACGACTGTATGAGTACTAAGGAATTTCTTTAAATGAAAAATTCGAGATAATTACGGTTGCTGCTAAGAGAGGATGTAGCCAAGATGGATTAGTTTTACGCAATTATTACAAACCAAAGGTGGCCATAGAGAAAATGACTTATTATGTTGTTTTAAATGATTTTACGAAAGCCTTTGGCAGATTTTATAATGAGAGAGTTTCCAGCTTTATCCGTATTTAAAACTCAGCCTCGGCTGGATTTCGATCGCGGGCTCTCGGAGTAGGATGCCACAATATCGATCTGTTCTCCGAAACGAATTATCATTAATAATTAATTCAGAATTAACACGAAGTAATTTATCATACTTATTAATGTTAATGATCACATTGATAAAAAATCTATTATTTGAAAATGTTTTTGTTCACATTTTTAAATAAAATTTGACATGGCTAACGTATACATTACTAAGTGATTTATTGGGCAATATTAGGAGCATTTGTGGCCATGTGTATCGCAGTAGAAACAATTTTAAGGCTTTTGGGCGATTGATATTCCTGTTTTACTTCAATGTTTCAGGAGTTGATTCAGACAAAATGTACATAGGACTGAAGATAATTTTTCTCGGTTAATTATGTTAGTTCAACAACTAAAATTACTGTCTAAATTTAGTACTAAAATACGAGGGTCATCCGGAAAGTAGTACCCGTTCGTGAAATAAAGACACAAAAGTAAATATTAACAAACATAAAAAATTTTATTTGAAAGAGGATACTTTAAACTACTTCTCAACATAATCTCCAAGCAAATTAAGGCATTTGTCATAACGTGTGACAAGTTTCTGTATTCCTGCTGCATAGTCCTTCGCCGCCAGCTCATTGAGATACGCGAGGGACCCATCTTGCACAAATTTTTGCATAATGCAGATGGTGTTTAACAATTTCATGAACAATTGTTCGAGAAACATTGGGAAAATGCTCACAGATGTCATCAATTGTGACGCGCCGATCGTTCCTCACGAATTCGTCAACTGAGCTCACCAGTTGGTCTGTAATGACAGACGGTCTCTCCGAACGCTCATCGTCGTGTGTGTTCCCCCTCCCCATGTTGAAGTTGCGACACCACCGCCGAACAGACGACTCGTCCATTACATTGTCTCCATACACCTCCTTTAATTGGCGATGAATATCACATGGGCGAACGTTTCTTGCATTGAGGAATTTAATCACTGCCCTCACTTCACAACTGGCGGCGTTCTCAATTTTTTTAAACATTGTAAACAATCACAGAAACAACACAGGCAATGCTAGCGTCACGCAACTTGGCTCAGAGAAGGCAGACAAGCCACTGAAGCTATCTGACCTCGTCCAGCGGCTACTCGTGTCGTCAGCACTTCATGCGGCACGAACATTATTATCAATTTTGCCAAAATTTCAACTACATGAAAAATTTACTTCATCATGTTTTACGAGTAAACGTCTTCCACGGCTCCGTCGTCCGTCTGTGAGCCAGTATTTTAATTTCTAGGATCTCACGCTTGGATTTCCTACTCCCTTTTATTCATCGTTATTATGCGGCTAACCGTAATGCATGGGTATCCATTTAGTAGCATTACAATTTTCCACCTCCAAAGGAATCGTGGCTCAAAGGGGATCGAACCATAATGATCAGTTCTGCATGGCTCTTTTGCGAACGTTTTCTCGTTTTTAACGCTTAGTCTGACGCGAGAAACATAAAATACAGACACACATTTTTCAGTTTGAGGGAGAAAAATAATTCCCCATTTCTTGTATCATATTAGAAATATGATATGAAGTTATTTTTGGATATATATATACTTAATGTAAAATATAAGCCTTTGGGTAACATTGTTTGTAAATATGTGTAACAATTTTTTGACATTATAAAGACAGTAATTCATATTTTCCCGGAAAAACATCGTTATTTCATTTTAATAATAATTTTTTTCATTCGGGTGAGAGAGAGTTGTGTTTTTTATCAGGGAAATTCTAACGCAAACGCTTACAAAATCTCACCCAATTTCCGCCACCAGTATTGGTGTTAGTATTAAGCTCCAGGGAGCTTGAATCCTCTAACCGGGGCATATGGATGTTGCGTGGAAGGGGATCGCCGATAGGGCCGGAGGTGGGAAGGTCGAAGTGGGAGAAGAGACGGAGAAAACACTTCGAGACCCTAACATATTTTGATCGCATGTTTCGAAGGACAAGAGGCCTCCCATCCCATGCTTCGCTTCGGCCTGCCGCCTGACCGCGCTTTGCTCTTGACATGCGTGTCAGGTGCAAGTGTAATCCCGTAGAGTGGCAATCGAACTTTCAGGAAAGCACATTAGCCTAACGTGCTTTGATATCTCTTTAATTGGTAGGCCTTCCAATTTCTGCGCCGAAGGAAATCATAAGCTAATTAGTGGTTTGTACTATCGGCGCCAAGAGAGAAGCTAGATTATTTTTAGTGTAGGGTTCCGAAAATGTAGCCATTAATATATATATATATATATATATATATATATATATATATATATATATATATATATATATGAGCCCCGGGGATGGGCGGTTGGTGATGGGGAAAAGGCAGAGGTTGCACTTCAATTTGCAGATAGTGTTTTTGAGCCGGCATAAATACAGCTTGAGGAAGACTGTACTGTTCGTTGCTGAAACAGAGTCTCTTGAACGACGAAGTGCGCCGGCACCGAGGTCGCTTTCACAAAGATGAGAAGTGTGGGAATGGAATATATTTTTGGTTGTGCATATTTATTTATATATACATAGCTCGTATATTTATAAACGCATACGGTATATACATAGATATCGCAGAGATGTTACGGTGTATTGGCGTTGGATTAGGGGCGTGGCGTTGAAGGGGAAGATGAAGGGGTGATGGGGCGATAAGGAAGGGAGGGTGGATAACCACGCAAAAGGAGGCAGACTATGAGGCTATTTAATTGATGGAACAGTGATGAATAATTATTAAAAATGCGATGGGGATACATTGACAGTGACCAATGGATTGTGCGTTTAGAAGGTGGAGGGAGTCAGCTATCGGAATGGAGGCAATGTTGATGGCTAGCGGCCTTAATATGGACTAAAGTCTGGAATTGCTAGCAGACAGGGAAGACTTCGGTGCCAAAAAGGTGATATTTTCCCTGGAGGCCAAAGAGATTGTTGAGTTGGAGGAGGAGATATTCAGTAGTGAAATAAATTTGGACGAATACTCGGGGTTGTGGACCCAGACTAACAGTGTGTCGTCAATGAAACGAACCAGAAATGATTTCAGTGCCTGTGAAGGAAGGAACTCTTCCTTATTGGGGATCATAATTTGATTTTCATACGAGGAAGCTATTCCCGTAGCCGTAGTAATACCTCTACTATGAAGGAGAGGGAATTTCCTCAATGAAAAACGAATCGAGTTGAGGAGGAAATCGGTGGAGAGAGTGTGTGAAGTCGGGCGTTGAATGT
Source organism: Hetaerina americana (assembly GCF_022747635.1). Taxonomy (NCBI): domain Eukaryota; kingdom Metazoa; phylum Arthropoda; class Insecta; order Odonata; family Calopterygidae; genus Hetaerina; species Hetaerina americana. The sequence continues at coordinate 3,690,341 of NW_027286797.1, read as the reverse complement.
GCATATTATGTATGAATAAACCAAAAACACAGTTCACTGCAACAATTTTAGAATGTTAAAAACATTCGCTTTAACCGAATAGTTTTCACACTTTGATTTCAATGCATATTAGCGGGTTACTCCATTTTAAGTTACTTTTGCGGCATCTCCCGTAGTTTCTTGGAATCCATAAACAGAGTAAACAACCTGTAGGTCTATTTGGTAGGTCATGGTAGAGTTTGCCCAGTACTAAGCCCGACGGTGTGTGAAATTCACACATCAGGGTAGGGGGGCCAGTTCCTTTCCCTGTGCCGGTTATGGTTTCCCAGGAAGGCCTGGTATCTGAAAAATCACACAGCTTGGGTGGAGCCGAGGGTGCCTAGAGAGGCTTTCCCGGGAATCGAACCCTGGCCTAGCGATTTATATATATATATATATATATATATATATATATATATATATATATATATATATATATATATATATATTTATACGGGGTCCGTACAATAAGTATCAGGACTGGTTCTAAAAATCATAATTTATTGCAGTTATCATTACAATCACTTAATAATCTTCAAAATACATTCCTCCTGCATCGATGCACGTAGCTCGGCGCGTCTACCACTCGTTGAAAGCCCGCTGGAAGTCGGTGTCCGGAATGCTGTTGAGAGCCTTTTTCGTCGCCGCTTTTTTCTATGGGTTCACCTTTTGAGGCGAACCGATATCCTTTGAGCTCCTTTCGATCTATCCTCTGAGGCAATAACGCTGTCGAGAAAATCTTAATCTTCCTGGACGTAGTCCAAAATTTCTTACGAAATTTCTCCCCGCGACAGTTTTTGTTCCTCGCTCAAGACTTTCGGCAACAGCTTCGCGCACACTTTCTTCATCGCAAGATCCTCTGTTACAATGTTGTGGACGGTTCCGACTGAAAGGCCGGTCTCCTCACTGATAAGGGCGATGGTTAAACGCCTGTCAGAGTCCAAAACGTCTTTCACTTTGGCCACCTGAGCATCGGTTCGAGCGGTCGTCGGGCGTCAGACGCGGTGCTCGTCTTCGACGAGCTCCCGGCCTTCCTTTCACATTTTGTGCCACTCTAAAACTGTTGTGCGCCTTAAGGCGTCATCCCCATCAGCATGTTTAATGAGTTCAAGGGTCTTCGACGCGGATTTCCCGAGTTTAACGCAAAACCTCACAGCTTCACAGCGTCACAGCTTGAAAGTGCGCTCCATGCTGGCGCGACGACACCACAAACAATCACACGTCACAGCAATTCACCTCCTGTCTCAACGCATGCGCGGAGGTGACTACCGCGAGCCCCATATTATTTGTACATACATAACACAGCGATCTGACCTGGAGAAGGCCTCAAAAAAGTTCGAAAGCTGAAACGTTCAAAAATGTTGTGCCCTGTGACGTGTTATCTATTTTATTTTGTGTTATATTGTGCCATCGAAATGTTATCTTGCTCTCGTGAGTGCTTCTAGATCATCCATATGTATAGATATATGCATATATATTGAATAGGTGTGCGTTTTAATCATGTTGTAGAGCGCATATAAACATATTTGAATGTGTGTGTGTGTAAACACACACATACACACAAAAAAAATATATTTATATCCCTCCCCGGACTAAAACCTTGACGTGGAAGGGCTTGTGCGTTCCGATGACCCCTAGAGCAGTGCTGGCGGGAGTAATAATAATTGCCCCTGGTAGGGTCACCCATGCCAGATAGGTCGAAGGTTAGGAGCCAGACGAAAGGTAGTCTACGCAGCGTCTGTTCCTCAGTGAGGCGGCTGCAATGGCGTCTGACCCCAGTGGGGCGGCCAGTAAGTGATGGTGTCACGTTAAAAACACTATTAAGGAAGGCAACAGGAAACCACCTCAATTATCATTCCCAAGATTAACATGATGGACTATACAGATATTTTGAGTCCTGGCAACTACGGAACTCGGCCCAATCGGCCGTGTGCCGTGCCCGGCAGCGGGGAAGGCAAGGCTTCCGCGGTCTTCATCCCACGAAACCCTTGCAAGGGTTCCAGCAGCAGCAGGACAGAAGCCGCAGGAGAAGAATACTACATTAGTTAGAATAGGAACGTGGAATGTTAGGACAATGATGAGGACAGGGAAGTTGGAGAATGTTAAGCGAGAGATGGGCAGGGGAAATATAGATATTTTAGGTCTATGCGAGGTGAGATGGAAAGATAGCGGGGATTACTGGAGCGATAAGTATAGAATAATATACAGCGGCGGGGACGAGAGCCAAGGAGGGGTTGCCATAGTATTAAAGGAAGAGGTAGGAAGAAGCGTAGTCAACATAGAGCAGGTAACGGATAGAATACTACTAGTAGAGATAAAAGCAGAACCGACGAACTTGGTTATTATTCAGGTATACATGCCACCGAGCAACCATAAGGAAGAAGAGGTCGATAGGATATACGATCAGTTAGAGGACATAATCGCGTGTGTTCCTACAGGGAAACATTTGATAGTGATGGGGGATTGGAATGCGACGGTAGGCGAAGGAAGAGATGGTGACGAGGTCGGGGACTACGGATTAGGCATGAGGAATGACCGCGGGGAGAAAGAAGTTCAGTTCTGCAAGAGACAGGGTTTAGTCATCACCAACACGTGGTTTAGACACCACAAAAGACGCAGGTATACATGGAAAATGCCAGGTGACTCAGAAAGGTATCAGCTAGATTATATCCCTGTTAGACACAGGTTTAGGAACAGTGTGATAAATTCGCACAACTTCCCGGGAGTGAATGCGGACTCAGACCACAATTTAGTTGTTATGAAATGTAGCGTCCGTTTCAAAAAGATAAGGCAGGGGCAGCGAGTTAGAAAATGGAATGTAGAAGCATTAAATGATTTGAAAAGGAAGGAATACAAACAGGCGGTAGAGGAAAACTCGGAGAACGGTAAAGAGCTAAGTACTATCGGAGAAAAATGGGAATGTATCAAAAAGGGTTGCCTAAAGCCGCAAAAGACACTATTGGAACCGGTAACGCTAAAAGGACTAGGAAACCATGGATGACGGATGACATGATTACAAAGATGGATGAGCGGCGAAAATGGAAGAATGTCAATACAGAATTAGGCAAAATGAAGTACAAAGAATTGAACAATAAATTGAGGCGGGCAACAAATAAAGCAAAGGAAGCATGGTGGAAGACGCAGTGCAAGGATATGGAAAGTCTGCAGAGGAAGGGTGAAATCGGTGCACTGTACAGCAAAGTTAAATCTTTGTCGGGAAGTAAGAAAGGGAGATCAACGATAGCAGTTTGAGATAAGGCAGGTAAGGTAATAGTTGACACAGGAAAGATCCAAGAGAGATCGAAGGAATATGTATAAGAACTGTATAGTAAAGAGCTTAGACCAACAAAGTTAGACATTGAAAAGGAACATGACGTAGAGGAAGATAGCTTAGGTCCAGGCATACTAGACAATGAGATAGAAAGGGCATTAAGGGAGATGAAACTAAATAAGGCTGTTGGGGTGGATAACATTCCCGTGGAACTTTTAAAATGCTTAGGAAAATGCGGGAGGAAGAGGCTATATGGGTTGATTCGTAGTATTTATGAGGAGGGAATCTGGCCGGAAGACATTGTGAGATCAGTTATAGTTCCTATTCCGAAAAAGGTAAAGGCTACATATTGTGAGGACTATAGGACAATAAGTTTGATATCTCATTCAGCTTAAGTTGTTCTCAGGATCATAAACAAAAGAATAGAGAATAGGGAAAATGATTACTTAGGGGATGATCAGTTTGGGTTTAGGAAGGGGAGAGGTACGCGTGATGCCATTGCGGTAATGAGATTATTAATCGAGAGGAATATAGAACACAATCAGGAGGTATTTGCCTGTTTCGTTGATTTCGAAAAGGCGTTTGATAGAGTGAATTGGGAAAAACTAATGAGTATATTGCAGAAAATAGGAATAGATTGGAGCGAAAGCAGGCTAATCCGCAACCTGTACAAGTCTCAGACTGCTCAGGTGCGAGTGGGGAACGGGGAGTCCGGATGGGCAGTGTTAGGAAGAGGTTTAAGGCAGGGTTGCCCATTATCACCGTTGCTGTTCAACCTGTATGCAGAGGAAACGATTAAAGAGGCATGGGAAGAACTGGAGGTTGTAATTAAAGTGGGCGCGAATTCGTAAAATCAGTTAGGTTTGCTGAAGACCAAGCTTTAGTTTGTCAGTCAGCCAAGGGGCTGCAAGCATTGCTTAATAAATTGGAAATTCAGTGCGACAGGTATGGGATGAGAATCAATATTAATAAAACAAAGGTTATGCGATTTTCTAGAAAGAAAAAGGCTAAGCCTAACATTAAAATAGAAGGGCAAAAACTAGAGTAGGTAGAACAGTTTACGTATCTCGGTAGTGTTTTGGACCAACACGGTCAAAGTAGTAAGGACGTAAGGAGAAGAATTGCGCTAGGCAAAGAGGCCTTCACAAGGAAGAGGGAGTTGATGACGGGGACGTTGAATAAGGATGTTAAGAAAAAACTCGTAAAAACCTTTGTATGGAGCGTATCTATGTACTGCGCGGAGACGTGGTCATTGAAACAGGAGGATAGACGTAGACTGGAGGCTTTTGAAATGTGGGTGTGGAGAAGAATGGAGAAGGTGAAATGGACAGAGAAGAAAACAAATGAGGAAGTACTTGGTATGGTGGGCGAAGAGAAGGGTTTGTTGGGAGCAATCCTATTGAGGTAGGAAAAGTGGCTGAAGGGGGTATTGACCGGCAGCGGGATATTGAAGACTGTAATTGAGGGGAGAATGTTAGGCAAACGAGGAAAGGGAAGGAACAGGATAGGGATGTTGGACGGGATGAAGGGAGGAAGAAAGTACTCAAAGCTGAAGATGGACCTGATGTAGAGTAGGATGTTGTGTTTTGCTAGCGGCCACAAATTTTTTTAATTAGTAATTACGTCCATTCAAAAACCTACCTTAACCAGTAGATTACCTAATAATATGTATATATATATATATATATATATATATATATATATATATATATATATACACACATATATACATATAGACACACATATGTGTGTGTACGCACACATAAATATAATTTTACATTCATGTATGCATTCATACTGCCCTCTGTATGTGTATTCTGGAGCCTGAATGTCACTACTCACTCATAGATTAAGGAGCTCACAATAGGGTCGGGGAGCCTTTTCGGGAGCTTTTTGAAAAGCATCGCAGCCCTCAAGAGTGAAGGAGGATTGGGAAGCGGGGAGAGGTCGTTGGAGGGCCGGGGGGAGGGAGGGGGAATAGAGGGACGAGCGGGGCGTCGGCGGCGGCCCGTCAAGATCGCTGCCGCGCGTATCGATCGCCAGCACGAGGGCGGGAGCGCGACGACCCCGCCAACTACTGGGGACGCCGGCAAGCAGTCCTCCCTCCCTTCCACCGCTCGCTCCGCGGCCTTTGGGCCTCCCTTTCCCCGCCGACTTCCACCGCTCCGATCGGAGGAAAGGCTCGCTCTTGCAGCCGACGACGTCTCTCCCACCCGCTTCTCCCGTTCAAGGTTGCTACCGGAAACTACGCCTGAAATGTTTTTGTGGTCGGACGTCGTTTGAACCATCCGTTAAAGGCTCTAGTTGAATGAGTTCATCAGTTCGTGGCTACCAGTCGCGGAGCTGCTGCAACGCAGTCGCTCTCTCTGCAATATGCGACTGCTCCTGCTCTTATTTTATGCGGACGGACTTACATTTTGGAAATGTAAATTCTCCCAATGACGAATGTTGAAGAGATCAGTCACTATGAATTCGTCTCGGATTTAATGAAATTGAACTCAGAGATAGCTTCGGATTTTGTGAGTTAGATTTGAGACATTTATGATTGGAGTTGTCTTCATACTATTCCTTTAAACTGCATCCTCGACACTCCGATGGGTTTTGCTACCCCTGACTCAACCAAAAGTGGCAGTTTTTATAGCCTCCTATTGCGTGATGATTTGTGCATGGCTAATTTACATGATGTGTTCGTTGTTGTGCTTTGTGTGATCGGGTCGGAATTGCCTTTGCCGCAGGGAAACCTGAAACCGCACACTCTTGTCTTTCCGTTATTTTTTATTTATTAAAAAGGGCATTTCATATAAATGCCAAACCTGTTTGTGTGTCAAGGTTTGGTGGTTCAGGAACGATTTGATGAATGGATTACTCTGCAAAAAATTAGACTGCGACAGTCAAGGCGAAACACGAGATGTATATATTGTCCTCGGTATTGTCTTGATTAGTATTTATTCTTGCATCCATATATCAGGACCTCATACCACGCAAACCGAAAATAACGTATGTGATAACTTTACATCAGCGCTATAGTTTTTAGTTGGTATTCATGCTAAGTTTAATGCCACCTCTCTCGTTCGTCCTTTTGCAATCAAATATTTGCGAATACTGTTTTACCTTTGCTAAATATATTTAAGCAGATTAAGTGGTATGACATCGACGTGGTCACATCCCCTCGCGAAGTGAATTTATTTATTTTTCAAGTTTTTCGAAATCCAAATTATGCTTACCATTTTGTTTTAACGACGAAGTTTCCGAGTCATTCAAAACCGATATTTTCTCTAGTATTTTCGTGTGTTCCTTACTTAACGTCTCTTTCATCAATGCCCTCCTTTATTGTGAAAGCTTCTTCGCCTAACGCAATTACACTTCATATACGTTTATATGAACTGCAACGCGTTCAAATCTATCTACTACTGCGAGAATTTTAGTCAAGACACTCCAAGATACGGAATCAGTTTCTCCTGCTCTTTTTCCCTTCCATTTTAACGCTTAGCCCAACTTTTTTTCTCTCTCGAAAACCTCATAACATCTGCTTATGTTGCATTGATTCACATGCCATACCAATCAAATTGATTTTCTTATTTACCCACAAAGTACTACAAGCCTTTGGTTTAGTCGTGATTTAAGTTTGGTCAACCTTAAATCTAACTGATTTAAAGGATTTCTCTCTGAGTTTTATGGCAGTGTAATCATTAGCTCTCCTTTAGCTCTCTGGCCCCTCATCGGAGCTTTTAAGAACCTCCTAAACTGAAATTAAACTCATTGTTCCATATTTCTCACTTACGGCTGCCTTCTCCATTTTCAATATTTGAAATTAACACTGATTTGACTAGATTATCCGATGAAATTCCTCCCCCATACGTAAATTATATGAATGACTCCATCAAAATTCTTTATTCTACGTTCACCCTTCCTTTATACACTTTCCATTATAATCTCAACCACGTTTACTTCGCCCTCTTAGTTTCCTGTATGCGTTTATTATTTATCCCCTCGCAAAGTCGACTGCATAATTCCGTTACAACATTACAATGAAAATTCGTACCTGTTTTACAGCCTTCCATTACCATCTATCATCTGATCACCTATCTTTTTAATCAATTTGCCAGTAATTAATGGTTTCCTATTCCATATCCTATTAGGCCTAGTTTGAGGATTTAGATATATTTTTCTTGATATATTTCCAGATTACTAATAATGTAACTGTCTTCCTGCACTTGCTCATAACTTTTACCTTTCAGTTATTTCATATTTTGTATCCATTATTTTGGTGTTATATTGAAACCATTTAGAATTGGTCTTATACAGGGTGCGGCAACGTAACTTTCTTTTTCAAAGGTGTTTTGCTTAATTGAAAAGGAAGCTATGTTGCTGCACCCTGTATTAAAACCATTTCGAATCAAAATAATATTAGAGAACTATATAGTTATAACTGCTTTACCTATACTTATTTCCAATTTAGAAGATATAGAAAAATGAAAACTGTGTATATTTCATGAATCTTATTTCTGCACTAATCGTTATTAATATGATTCTATATTAATAGTTGATGCATGTGAGGTTGCGTCATTTACGTGCCCGAATGATAAACCTTTCGGAAATTTCGCGAGGGCACGAATGGAAGCATTTGCACTGGGTCACACTAAGCACACTCAGATGGTGCGCTAAGCTTCTAATGATTAAAGTATATGTAATCTGGGTCGGACACCAAGGGGTTAATGCGACCCTAAATATTTAGTGGAGGACGAGAATACAAAGAGAAGCCAGGGTAATCGATTGACATGTCAGATGATGCTAACAGCCACCATTTTCCCTCCGTGATTTTATTTTTACAAAAAAACAGCAGGGCACAGCGCACTTATGCACCAACCGAAAGCCTACTCAATTGGCTTCAAAAGAAATAGGAATTATATTAGACCTGGTGATCTGGCTGCGTGACTGGGCGTGGCATGGACTTTGAATGAGAAGTGAGTCGTCCGAAGGCCGCCTCCTCGGCCACTCCCATTTCCAGCGCCATTGAGCCATATTACGGCCTGTCACTTCACTCGCATGTGCCATGTCGCAACTTTTCCGCGGAGAGCCACCAGCCATGAATGACGCGCGGATGGCAAGAGAGAGAAAGGATTAAACACAATTATTCGTCCACCTAAGAAATCATTCAGACTTAGGCCATACACGCGATCGAGTCACCGTATTCCTTTCAGGTCAAGCTACCTAGTATTATCTTGTGAAAACGCCGGCTTGAGAATCCCATGCATAAATCCATATCAGATCCTCTGGAGAGACCAAGTGCTTGCAGACGGAAAGGAACTAGCACGATCCTACCGGAAAGCGTCAACATCATGACCGATGTGCCTTATTTCGGGGTGAGGTACATTCTCACATATCAAATCGAACATTCGCATGAATACTCCAGTTAAATAGATAATAATGCGTAATGAACATTCTATGACTTAACTGCTGACTGAGAGCGAAATATTCCGACTCCGCATGAAAATGTTGGGGGGAAGCCAAAACAAACATTTAGGGAATACGCCCGCCGGTCAAAGTTAGGTAAGAAATCCTTACATTTCCTCGGGATTTGTGATAACAGGAGTATAAAACAATACAGACGTGCGGTGGCTGGCAGAGTAGCGCGTCTTGATGTGTTGTAATGAGATTTCCGTCATAAATTAAAGTAGGAAATGGAGGTCATTTAGAATGTGACAAATAAATAATTTACATTCATCGCCATGAAATATATTGAATCGAATGCCTAATGATTTTAATTTGTGAGCGTACGCTTTAAGAAAATACTTTATAAGGGTGAATAATAAGTAGGTATCTCGTAATCGGAGGACTAAAATATATCAAATTATCAGGTTATCTATCTACGATATCTCGTATATCAGATTCCTCTATTACAATCAGGTTAATACATATCCTTGATAGAAATGGTATCTTATTAGTCTTTAAGTAAAAGGTCTTGGAAAAGATCCATATGGATTGACCTCAAATATGTTATTCCTGATGTATTCGAATGAAATCCATTCATTTCTTTTTCCTTTAGGTATAAAGAATGATGATATATTTTCTAAAATTTCTCTGATGAAACTCAACTTTCAAAGATCTAACAATGGAAAGTGGCTAAATCTTGTGAGTATACATTAATCATGATATTTGTTCTTCGAATTAAATAATAATGTTAATGAAAAAACTTCTTAGATGAAATATAAGGCGATAAATATATGTTACACATATTGGTGGAAATAATTTTTCATTAAATTGTACAATCCGTTTTCTACTAGCATGCATTTTCATTTCAAAGGTATCTTTAAAATACTTCCCTATCGAATTTCCCTTACGCATATTTGTGAAAACTATCCGGCATTAAGGTTTGATTCTATGGCTGTACTTTAAAGTACAATTTTCAGCTCCTTTTTGGGAACGAAAATTATATTTTTAAGCTCTATGAAGAGAAAGTTTTTAAATGAAGAAAACGATATGTATGAGTGATGCACACATATATCTTGTACTTCAATGCTTAAGAATATACCTGTGCATTTTTAAAATGGGAGTTTTACCAAAAGGTAAAGTAAAAAATATTGTTTTTTTACTTTAGCTTTATTTGGAGCAGTTGGAAATTTTGAAATGCGTCCGTTGCTAGGATAACCTTGCCAACGAAATTTGGTATCCCTCCCACTCCCGACTCCTGAACCTACCCCTCTTCCAAGCCAACGATTGAGACCGGAAGATGTAATTCTCTTTTCTTCCCAGCTCCATTTTAACCTTGTTACCCCTCCACCCTCCCACCCTCTCTGACCAATTCCCCTCCCCCGCTCAGAAGGTATATAGACCAGGTTTACTTCTGAGAATAACCTGATTATGACGTTCAACGTCAAAAAGTGGGCCGTATTTTTTAAAAATAAAGTGTGCGGAATAACAAAGTCAATAATTCCATTTAATTTCAATAAAAAATATGATGACTAGATTAATGTAGAAGACATGGTAAAAAGTGATCATATTTTCTGATATATGATGGCAATTTTTAATTGCCAACCAATTTTTATTGCCAATTTTTAGCCACCATAGCATGATATAACGCCACAGAATGTTAATTTTACCACAGTCGATTACGGGATTCCTTGAGGTACAATTGGAGCTATGTGCCAAGAGAAACTGGAAGTGCCCCGAATAATTTTTTATGAATTTAGAAATCGGTGTATTTTACGGAAACTGATAATTTTAAATAGAAATCTTTTAATATTCTCGAAAACATGTTTACTGTTAAGCCTTAATATTACATTATGTTATTTAAATAAGAATTTTTATGCATATGAAACAAACAGTGGAATAAACAATGAAATTCTAATTTCAGTCATTTGAAATGGAATCTCATTCAATCGTATATGTCCGTCTATGTGGAAGAAGAATGTTTTTAGCACCGTCCACTGACATTACAAGGCAAAATATGGAGTCTCTAAGAATGCGGTGGGGGATCGAGATGGTTCGGGGGCTAACGTACTGGCTTCGCACCTAGAGGGCGCGGGTTCAACTCCCGGCGATGTTGAATATTTTTCAGAGGTATCTCGATCCCTACTTGAGGTGCTTAGTGGAGGGCACTTTGAGTGAGTACGCCGTCCGTCGGATGGGACGTTAAACTGCGGACCCCTTGGCGCCTTTCGTAAAGAGTAGGCTAATGCCGACGCCGGGTTTCTCTCCACCCTTCATCCTTTCCTATCCATGGCGCAATGACCTCAGTTGTCTGTTGCCTCCCCTAAATACTACTACCAAGAATGCGGTTTAGCAAATCCGGCCAAGTAGAACACATTGGAATCCTTTTACATTTAAGAATATTTTAATATTTCTTTAATGGCAATGAAATCAGATTTGCACTTATGATGCTCAGACCGATTTTGCAAACAGCGTCTTTTGGGGTCGAGTGGATTCGGGGACTAGTTCACTGGCTTCTCACCCTGAAACCCAGGGTCTTCATTCCAGAAGTGAGGAGTCCCCCGAGGGTAACCCGATTCCTACTTGGGGATACTTTATAGTAAACAGTTCGAGTACCCCATTCGTCGACTGGTAAACAGTGGACCCTTTGGCGCCTTACGTAAGGAGTAGGCTAATAGCGACACCGGTTTTCTCTCCACCCTTATTTCGTCATTCCATGAAAATTCCACCTCTTCCTCCCAAGGTATCCCTATGTGGGAGGGAGGTCGGTTTAATAGGTGACGGTAGAGTTCACCCAGGACTAAACCCCCCATTCGGGGTGTGAAACATACAAATCAGGGTAGGGGGGCCAGTTACTTTCCCTGTGCCGGTTATGATCAAGGAAGATCTGGTAACCAAAAAATAACACATCCTGGGTGGAGCTGTAGGTGCCCCAAGTGACTTGCCCGGGAATCTAACCTGGTACCATCCGGTCAGGGGTCCAACGCTATACCCCCAAGACTACCAGGAACCACATGTACATATATGTATATATATAAATATATATATACACATATGTATATGTATATATACATATATATATGTATGTATATGTATATATATATATATTTATATATATATATTTATATATATATATATATATATATATATATATATATATATATATATCTGTTTCGTAGGACAATAAGTTTGATATCCCAAGCAGCTAAAGTTGTTCTCAGGATCATAAACGAAAGGATAGAGAGAAGGGAAATGATTACTTAGGGGATGATCAGTTTGGGTTTAGGGAGAGGCACCTTTGATGCAATTGCAGTAATGAGATCACTAATCGAGAGGAATATAGAATAAAATCAGGACGTATTTGCCTGTTTCGTAGATTTCGAAAAAGCGTGTGATAAAGTGAATTGGGAAAAACCAATGAGTATATCGAAGAAAATTGGAATAGACTGGAAGGACAGGAGGCTAATCCGCAACCTTTACCTGTCTCAGACTGCTCAGGTGCGAGTGGGGAACGGAGAGTCCGGATGGGCAGTGCTAGGAAGAGGTGTAAGGCAGAGTTGCCCATTGCCATCGTTGCTGTTCAACGTATATATGGAAAAAATGATTAAGGAGGCATAGAAATACCTGGAGGAAGGAATGAAAGTCGGCGGGGAATTCGTAAAATCAGTTAGGTTTGCGGATGACCAAGCTTTAATTTGTCAGTCAGCCAAGGGGTTGCATGCATTGCTGAGTGAATTGGAAATTCAGTGCGACAAGTATGGGATGAGAATAAATGTTCATACAAAAAGGCTATGCGATTTCCTATAAAGAAAAAAGCTAGTCTAAACATTAAAATAGGAGGGCAAAAACTAGAACAGGTAGGAATAGTTTAAGTATCTCGGAAATATTTTGGCTCAACACGGTCAAAGTAGTAGGGACGTAAGGAGAAGAATTGCGCAAGGCAAAGTGGCTTTCACAAGGAGGAAGGAGTTGGTGACAGGGACTTTGAGTAAGGATATTAAGAAAAGACTCGTGGAAACTTTGATATGGAGCGTAGCTATGTGCGGCGCGGAAACGTGGTCATTGAAGCAGGAGGATAGACGTAGACTGGAGGCTTTTGAAATGTTGGTGTGGAGAAGAATGTAAAAGGTGAAATGGACCGAAAGGAAAAGAAATGAGGAAGTACTTGGTATGGTGGGCGAAGAGAGGGGTTTGTTGGGAGAAATCCTATGGAGACAGGAAAAGTGGATGAAGGGGGTATTGACCGGCAGCGGGATATTGAAGACTGTAATTGAGGGGAGAATTTTAGGCAAGTGAGGAAAGGGAAGGAACAGGATAGGGTGTTGGACGGGAGGAAGGGAGGAAGAAAGTACTCAGAGATGAAGAGGAACCTGATGTTGAGTAGGATGTAGTGTTTTACTAGGGGTCATAAGTTATTTAATAGTAATTATGTCCATCCAACAACCTACCTTAACCGGTATATTACCTAATAATATTACACAAATACTTAGATTAGCTTATAGATTATATGTGCAAAACCACTCTTGCACGTACAGAAATGCATATATTTATGCATTTGTAGTTATAACCGAATTAATAAGGAATGTTGGACGGAATGAAGGGAGGAAGAAATTACTCAGAGATGAAGAGAGGCCTTGAAGTAGAGTAGGATACTGGATTTTGTATTTTTTTAGGAATCACAAAATATTTATTTAGCAGCTGTGTCCATCCAAAATCCTACCTTAACCGGTAGATTACCTAATAATATAATATGTATAAATATATATATTTATGTATGTGTATATATATATGTACATGTATTTATGTGTATATATATATATATATATATATATATATATATATATATATATATATATATATATATATATATATATATATATACACGAGGTCTGTTCAAAAAGTATCCCGTCTTTTGTGTTTTTTTGAAAAATTATGTATGTATTCATGAATATATATTTTGTCCCCTTCAAAGTAATCCCCATTAGATATTATACACTTGTGCCAATGTTTTTCAATCCTCGAAGCACTTCAAAAATTATTTGTGTCATCCTGTTCAGCTCCTCCTTCGATGCAGTCTTCATTTCGTCAATCGTAGCGTAGCGTCTTCCTTTCATGGGGCTCTTCAGTTTCGGGATCAAGACAAAATAACTGGGGGCCAAGTCTGTGGAATAAGGTGGCTGCGGCATTATTAGTGTGTCGTTTTGGACCAAATATTCGCGCACAAGTAACGATGTGTGAGCAGGGGCGTTGTCATGGTACAAAAGCCAATATATGTTCTTCCACAAATCCGGGCGTTTGTGGCGGATTGCTTTGTGCAAATTGTTCATAATTTTCAGGTAATATTCCTTATTAACCGTTCTACTTTGTGGCAAGAACTCATGATGCACCACGCCCCTGCAATCGAAGAAAACTAAGCAAATTTTTCACATTCGACCGAACTTGGTGCGCTTTTTTCGGTCCTGGCTCGTGCTGCAGATTCCATTGGGATGATTGGGAGCTTGAAAGTTTCCACGTCATAACCAAAAGACCCATGATTCGTCACCGGTAATGACCCTCTGGAGCAAATTTGGGTCGTCGCGGTCAACACCTCATTAGCAATGTTAATGCGTTGCTGTTTTTGGTTGGAATTGAGCAATTGTGGTACGAATTCCGCGGCGACCCGTTTCATGCCCAAATCATCGGTAAACATTGAATGGCACGAGCCAATGAATATGTTCAGGCCCTGAGGAACCATGAAACACATCCTAAACTCTAGTTGCAAAATTATGATTATTTACGATGGAAATCAGGAAAAATAAGATAGCTACCATCCAACTGAGCTAAACATATATGCTTCAAAAGCTGAATGATTCAGCGTGTGCGTTACTCAAACAGGGCACACGGAATTTCGGAACTAGAAAGCAAAAGGAAAGACATCGCGGAACAATTATTTCTTTAAGAGGGTGGTGGTGTTCAAAGCGAAAGGAAGTCCGCAGAGTAGAAGTATGCGGCTGGTCACCACTCCGTCGTCAAGGTCCACGGAGAGGATGACGGGTGCCACGTCTAAATGAAGGTGAAGCCCAAAGTGATGGAGGAGGTCCTCGTGCACGGCCCGCCACTCCCCTTACGCCTCACCCCGCACCTTTTGATCAGCCTCTTGGTCCTATGCGCGCCGTCCTCACCACCCGCCTCTCAATCTACGAGAGCGGGCCATCGGTCCCGTCCGAGGATGGACACCCAAGAGACCGGCGTCTCGAAGGCCCTGGCCACTCGTTTGTTTGACCCAATTGATGTCCGCCGCTGGATCGCTGTCTCAGCGTCCACCGCTACCGTCCGCTCTCTCGGTCGCTGCGCCGCCGACTGCTCTCTCCGTCCGCCACGTCCCAATCCTGTCACGTGTCAATTACTAGAGCTCCCCGGCATGATTGATGACAACGTAATCTAACCAACGGTTTCCGAACGTGAACTTAATTGAAAATGCTTGGTGCGGATGTTGGCAAGTATTTTAGTGAATATATTACTGGTGATACTCATATCCCACAAAGAGATTGGCATAAGCTGGTGCCATTAGAAGTGCCCACGACACTATATCACTTGTCATCCCTTCCACACCATTCGCTCCAACCCAATTCAATTTCCGTCCGAAGCCGTCATATTTGCTCCGGCACGCCAGCTATGCATAGGTAGTTTGTCAACATATGCGCCAAGGGCTAATGAGACGTCGATATCCGAATCACTTTTAAATTAAAACATTTCCATGCCTCCAAAAAATACTCCCCACTCCCGAAAAGTGTGATCTGACACAATATGTGCATAACCTTGCATCATGGAATTTAGATTTAATATTAAAAAACAGCAACTCCACATCCTCCGTGTTCTCTCAATCCCCTCCTGGATCCTTAAAAAGGGCCACAAACTTGTTATCTTAAATTCCACCAGTGGGCTGTTCGAACCTCGAGTCACCTCCGTCTGCCCACAAAGAGGCCAACATGGCCTCGAAGACGTCTCGCCCCCTCCCGCCCCGCACGCGCCAACACCGCGACTTCTCGTCTCACTACCCTCCCACGCCGACTGCCTCTTTCAATTCCTATCCTTGCATGCCCTCAGTCGCACCATCTATATTATAGAGAGGGTGACTTTAATTTTTCTTCGCAAAAATGTCTCCGTTTTGTGACAATAGGGGCATCATCTCTCACAACCCTTCGCCTTCCTGTTCATTCGGCTTTGCATGGCTTACCTCTTGGGAATATATTTTCACTTTCCGTCCTACAAGCCCTCCCCCCATGCTTAGGCTACCAACATGAAAGTAGGAACTTGAGAGTACATTTGGGTCCACCAGTCCTATCGATAAAACACATGTAACTCCCACATTGCTACACCCACCCGACGAAGACCGAGTCCAATGACCGGGTATGTTTTCTATTTTTCTCCCCATAGTACGGGTACAATGTTCTCAAGTCTATGCCGACACAATGAGGTCATTAATTACATATTGATGCATACTTTTCTTTGTATAAATATTTATGCAAACAAAATGTATGTATATACATAAATACCATGCACCATAGTACCATACACACAGTAATCAACCCGAAGGTCGGTTTGGTAGGTGATGGTAGAGCTGACCCAGTAATAAGCCCGACGTCGTGTGAAATTCACACATCAGGGTAGGGGGGCCAGTGCCTTTCCCTGTGCCGGTTATGGTTTTCCAGGAAGATCTGGAACCCAAAAAATCACATAGCTTGGGTGGAGCTGCAGGTGCCTGGAGTGCCTTGCCCGGGAATCGAATTGATTCTCTGGTCAATAGTCCAACGCTCTATCCCCTGGACTACCGCGACACACAACATATATATATATATATATATATATATATGTATATATATGTATATATATATGTATATGTATATATATATCGATGATGTAGAAGCACTCACGAGGGCAATATAACATTTGGATGGCACAATAGAATACAAAATAAAATATATAACACACATTGTATATTGTTTGCGCTTTCGGCCTTTATGATAGCAGACTGGAAGGTCTTGGACGGGAACTATGAAGTCTGAAAGGGGAAGATGCAGGGTATGCTGGGAAGGGAATTAAAGATTGTGGTTAAGGGTGGGAATTTTAAAAGATCAGAATGCTAGTATATTGGCGCGGTTACACAGAAAAGCTCCTTATGAATAAAGTCCACCGCTTCACCCGACCTCACACTCCACGGAAAAACAACCCCATATCTGACTCAGGACTCGACCTTTGCACCTCCTATTTCCCCGGATCCCACAGCCTGTAAACCTTTCTTAAAGAACTGTATCCTTTTTTCACGATAATGACGCTACATCATCCTTACTGACTCATTGACCCCGTCTCGCATGCAGACGACCCGTCCATCTCAAACACCTTCTGAGATCGACCAATTCTTTGGCGCTCCCCTCCGGATAAATATCCTCATAATTTCGCTGCTTGCAACCGCCCCCGATCTAAAACAGGTCTGCTTATCAGATCTGCTCCCCTCTCAACTAATCCCCTCATTGCCCCGTCACCTTGTTCCCACCCTAATTGCCTCTGGAATAACATTATCTATCACTTGCCATTCAAGCATTGCACTTGATTTGCATAGGCAAATATATTACCCCCTTATCGATTCGAATTAACAATCCCCGCTACTCCTGTAATTCTTCCTCACTCTCTTTTCTTCCTATCCCTTCACACACAAATTCCCACAACCTTTCCTTCGACCAGTGTTTTTCCTTAACTATTCAAAAATCCCTACCCAATTCAGTCTCCAATATAGATATATTTTATTGTTTCAGGCTTCACTTCGTGTATTTATTATCTATTCTAAAAAGACTTTGTACTTATCCGCAGATTTAGTAATAATATGAATCTGTGGAAAAGCGCGAAGTCTTTTTATTATGGACCATTATAGTGGTGAGAACTCGCTAATCTGCTTGTGTACTGGCTTTCCGATTGTTTACAATTCCCACCATTGACCACCATCTTTAATTCCCTTCCCAGTATACCCTGCATCTCCCCCGCCAGACTCCATAGTCCCCGTCCAAGACCTCCCAGTCTGACCTAAAGAAGGCCTCGGAGAAGGCCGAAAGCTCAAACAATCTACAATGTGAGTGTCCTTTTACGTGTTATTTATTTTATTTTGTGTTATATTGTAATTGTATTGTATATTGTGTTGTATTGTAAATATATTGCTCTCGTGAGTACTTCTTCATCATCTATAAATAGGAGGTTAATCCCAGAAGTACCCGACCCATCAAAGAAAACAATTATTTTGGAAAAAAATGTATGTATATTTCAACATAATCTCCTTTCAACTCGATACACTTTTCCCAGCAATGGTCAATAAGTTCAATACCCTTTTTATAATAAGAACTGTGTTGCTTCTCAAAATAGCCACTAACTGCCGACATCACTTCCTCACGGTTGTAAAATCTTTGACCACCGAGCCATTTTTTCAAGTTTGCGAACAGAAAATAATCTGAGGGGGCTAAGTCTGGCGGAGAGGGTGCATGAGGTAGCTATTCAAACTTTAATTCATGAATTGAATACCAAATTTAATCTTTTTCAATGTTGTTACTTTTTTAAACTCCTGCATCTTCCCTTATCCAACGCACCATGCCTGATCCGGTCTCGTGTGTTGAGTCATGGCTTAGCAAATACATGTTCATTCAGAAAAAGGAAATTAGTTCTCTTTTCATGTTTGGTCTCATCTCGCCTTTCTTATCCTGGGAAGTTGCGCCTAATTTTCTAACGATCAATCTTCCGATAGATGCAATTTCTTCCTATTATCATCAAGTTTCCCCACACCCTGCGTCATATCTCTTCTCTTGATTTCACTCCACTCCTATTTACTCAGTGCTCCCATTTACGTTGCATACAACCCGAGCTTTTCTCCTCCCTTTATTGAGATGAGTGCTCTGTATTCTCCCCATCTTTTGCCATTGGTGAAACATTTGCAGTCATATTCCTCCAAAAAGCTCTGTGTTTGGCATCAACATTTTCTCCACAATTTATTCACCAAATCCACCTATCGTCTGGCCTTAGCTTGGTCTTATGAAGTTATACCCTGCGCCTTCTCCTCCAAATCCTTTAGTTACAGATATGACTGATCTCGCCGCCCTCTTCAACCTGTCAAATCCACCAGAGAGCATGCCAACGTTACCAAAAAGAGTTCCAAAAAATTCTCTTTTGCCACCCACACCGTGTAATGACGTAACGCCGCCACCGAAGAAACCTCTATTGGCGCGCTTATTGAGAAACTGGTACTCCATCCAACTGAACCATACATACTGCTTTGCATAAATTCTTTGGCATCATTTCCTCAGCTCAATGAAGACATCCAGAAATATCTCCACTCAAGAACTAGCACGAATTTGACGGTTACGATCTAACCCCAGAGCATCACTATTCGTGCGGCGGACAAAGGCTCCTGCTGTGATCATGACTGTGACGTCGAAGCCCTCCGTCACCCGAATAAAACATTAAATCAACCCATGTCCTTCAATCCCAATCTTCCCTTTCAGTCGGAAACCTTTTCATAACTCAAAACCTACGGACGCAAGAACTGGGCATACTGAAGCTCATGTTAACATTTTTTCTCCTTCTCACCAACTGCTTTTCCTGCTTTTATCTGCTTCCGATAAAACATAAAGCAAACAACCCAGGCCGGCCTATCATTTCCAGCACCAATTTGTTCACTGATGGCATTTATTCTCTAATCAATTTCCATCTCAATCCCTTTGTCTCCGCGCTTCCTTCCTTCATCCGCCTCACATACCACTTTTTGGAGAGACTTCACTGTCCTCAACTTACTCTACAAAGCGATGCGGTAATTACTGGAATAGATGTGACCTCCTTGCACACCCTCACTCCCCACAGTGAAGGTCGTGCTCGGAATTACCTTCAACGCCCGACTCCTCAAGTTCCTTCCACTGATTTCCTCCTCGGCTCGACCTCTTTGTATTGAGAAAATTCCCTCTCCTTCGGACACAAATCGTCCCGACCGATAAGAGGTTTTATTATGGCTACAGGAATAGCTTCCTCGTAAGGGAACCTGTTTTTAACCCAATCGAAGAAGGGTTTCTTCCTTCACAGGAGCTAAGATAATTTTTTAGTCCACTTTATTGACGACATTTTTGAATCTGTATTCGCGACCCCAAGGCTCCGTCCAAATTTATTTCCAAACTTTATTTCTCTTTCCCTACCTAAATAACCCTCTTGACCTCCGGGGAAAATATACGATTTTTGAGACCGACACCCTGTCTAACAGCTGTTCCTCACCTTAGTCCTTATTTAGCCCATTCCAATTTCAGAAACTTCGATGGCATTATATGCAGTCTCCTCCTCCTTGCGTTATTTTCATTTCATAAATGTTTTTCTGTTTCTTTCCTCTAAGAACTACCTCCCGCTGCGTCCATCATATCGCTAAAAATTAACGAAATATTAATTATCTGGTTGATAAAGTCATTCCAACTGGCATGGCTCAATAATTTGTATTAAACTACCAAGTCTCACTACTTCTTCTTATCCAGCATTAATCACGCTTCTGCCTATTTAATTTCACCCTCGCCTCCCTCAAAGCCGTATCCTTCCTATAACCCTCACTACCCTAGAGGGTGGAAGGGATAATTTCCTCCCACCCTCTGACCCTGCACTTTAAGTCAAAACAGTAGAACAGGCATTTATCTCCCTCCCGTATTCCTGGAATTACCCAGTTATTAATATTTGACATTAATGACCTCGAACTTCACATATTTCCATCCCCCCTCCGCTCCCAACACCTTCCATACTATTCCCACACTTCCAAAAGTCCCCCTACCAACTCTCCCAATCGCAAACTTTTCCACACCTTGCCCTTTCATCCAGCGTTTCCAGCCCCTTCTGTTGTAACCTTCCTGCAGTTTCATCCTTCTCTTCCTTGAGAAAGGTGACTTGTACCACCGAAAATTCGAAAACGTTAGAGTTTCTTTTCTTTTCTGTGTTTTTGTCTTTGTTCGCCAGTATATATATATATATATATATATATATATATATGCACACACATACATACCCGAATATATATATATATATATATATATATATATATATATATATATATATATATATATATATATATATATATATATATATATATGTGTATTGTAGGATAAAAGATTACTTAGGGGATGATCAGTTTGGGTTTAGGGAGATGCACCTTTGATGCAATTGCAGTAATGAGATCACTAATCGAGAGGAATATAGAATAAAATCAGGACGTATTTGCCTGTTTCGTAGATTTCGATAAAGCGTTTGATAGAGTGTATTTAGAAGAACTAATGAGTATATTTAAGAAAAAAGGATCAGATTAGAAGGACAGGAGGCTAATCCGCAACCTGTACATGTCTCAGACTGCTCAGGTGCGAGTGGGGAACGGAGAGTCCGGATGGGCAGTGTTAGGAAGAGGTGTAAGGCAGAGTTTCCCATTACCACCGTTGCTGTTCAACGTATATATAGGAAAAATGATTAAGGAGTCATAGAAATACCTGGAGGAAGGAATGAAAGTCGGCGGGGAATTTGTAAAATCAGTTAGTTAGTTTGGTTTGCTGATGACTAAGCTTCAGTTTGCAAGGGGTTGCAAGCATTACTGAGTGAATTGGAAATTCAGTGCGACAGGTATGGGATGAGAATCAATGTTAATAAAACAAAGTTATATATGCATATATATGCAAACATACTTAGGGGATGATCAGTTTGGGTTTAGGAAGGGGAGAGGTACGCGTGATGCCATTGCAGTAATGAGATTATTAATCGAGAGGAATATAGAATACAACCAGGAGGTGTTTGCCTGCTCCGTAGATTACGAAAACGCGTTTGATAGAGTGAAATGGGAATAAGGAATGAGCATATTGAAGAAAATAGGAATAGATTGGAGGGATATGAGGCTAATCCGCAACCTGTATATGTCTCAGACTACTCAGGTGCGGGTGGGGAACAAGGAGCAAGGATGGGCAGTGCTAGGAAGAGGTGTAAGGCAGGGTTGCCCATTATCACCGTTGCTGTTCAACCTGTATGCAGAGGAAATGTTTAAAGAGGCATAGGAGGAACAGGAGGTAGGAATAAAAGTGGGCGGGGAATACGTAAAATCAGTTAGGTTTGCTGATGACCAAGCTTTAGTTTGTCAGTCAGCCAAGGGGCTGCAAGCATTGCCGAGTGAATTGGTAAATCAGTGCGACAGATTGAACGAGAATCCATATTAATAAAACAAAGGTTATGCGATTTTCTAGATAGAAAAAGCCTAAGAGCTAAACATTAAAATAGGAGGGCAAAAACTAGAGCAGGTAGAACAGTTTACGTATCTCGGTAGTGTTTTGGACCAACACGGTCAAAGTAGTAGGGACGTAAGGAGAAGAATAGCGCTAGGCAAAGTGGCTTTCACAAGGAGAAGGGAATTGATGACAGGGACGTTGAGTAAGGATGTTAAGAAAAGACTCGTGGAAACTTTGTTATGGAGCGTAGCCATGTGTGGCGCGGAAACGTGGACATTGAAACAGGAGGATAGACGTAGATTGGAGGCTTTTGAAATGTTGGTGTGGAGAAGAATGGAGACGGTGAAATGGACAGAGAAGAAAACAAATGAGGAAGTACTTGGTATGGTGGGCGAAGAGAGGGGTTTGTTGGGAGCAATCCTATGGAGGCTGGAAAAGTGGATGAAGGGGGTATTGACCGGCGGCGGGATGTTGAAAACTGTAATAGAGGGGAGAATGTTAGGCATAGAAAGAGGAAAGAGGAGAGGGCAGGAACAGGATAGGGATGCTGAACGGGATGAAGGGAGGAAGGAAGTACTCAGAGATGAAGAGAGACCTGATGTGGAGTAGGATGCTGGATTGAGTTTTGTTAGGAATAATAAAATATTTATTTCGTAGTTGTGTCCATCCAAAAACCTACCTTAACCGGTACATTACCTTATAATAAAAATAACTAATAATATGTATGTAATATGTATACATGGGTTACGGTAGTCCAGCAGCAGAGCTTTGGACTCCTGACCGGAGGGTCCGGGTCGTTTCTCGGGCGGGCCTCTTTGGAAAACCTCAGCTCCAACCAAGCTGTGTGGTATTTCGGGTACCAGATCTACCTGGGAAACCGTAGGCGGCACAGGGAAAGATACTTGCCCCCTACGCTGATATGTAAATTTCACACGCTGTCGGGCTTAGTATTAGTTGACTATCCTTAATTATTTTGCCTACCTTCGGGTAAATGCCTGCCGTTGTCTATCGTGCAAAGGATGATGCCACGCTGAAAAACGATTGAGGATGGCGACGAGGAACCACTACGTAATATTTTTTAGGATCGAGAAATTTTTCAACATTATCCTGACAGTTACGGAACGTAGGTAGCAGGTACGTAGTGCGGCTGCAGGAAACTACAGGCTGAGTTTGATGGTTGGCTGAGGTGGAAGCTAGGCTGAGGTAGACGCCAGGCTGAGTGGGATGCCAGTCTTCCACGGTCTTCATAACGGAACACTCTTGAAGATTGTAACCGACAGCAGCAGCAGAGAAAAAGACGTTGGAGAAGATCTAGCCAGTAAAGAGGAGAGTCTTTCTGTTGAAGGATGGTGTTGAGGACAAGGAAACGAGATTACAAACCGGATTTTTATATTTGTTGAAAGAGGCGTTTGACAGAGTTAATCATGTCGGATTTATGAATGTATTCCAGAGAAAAAGAGTAGCGGGGTTAGAAAAGGCGACTGTAACATGTCGGATGGAGACTCGGAATGGGCAACATTAGAAAGAGGAGTAAGACCAGGATATCCATAATCGACCTTTCAGTTTGACTTAAATAGAAGAATAGGTAGAAATGGCACGGAAGGAAATGGAGAGGTAAAGAAATGGCTTCGGGGAGTTTTAACATATATCAGATGTGCGAATGATTAAGGTATATTTATACAGCCAGCCATGAGTTAGTAATCACAGGGTGCATTATGCAATCAGTTTAATACGCAGGGGTTGATAACCAAAGTAAGCAAAACAAAGGTTATGAGGTGATCGATGAAAAAGATCGGTATATTATAGGTTTAATCAGGGTGGTAAAATCTGGAGCTAGTGATATAGTTAAAGTAACTTGGTCCTGCCTTAGATCAGTATGATCACAGTAGTATGGGTATAAGATGAGTAATGCGTTAGACAAAGAAGCTTATACAATTAGAAGGGAATTGTTGACGGGGACGCTGAATACTGAGGTATCGAAAAATCTATGCATATGAATTACTAAAGGGAAACTTATGCCACCTCTTTGAAGGAACATGCGGGGAATAAACTATCATTCATACTCTTTACTCAAATTATTTCAGAATTTGGATGGACATTTTTTTACCGACTGCCTCGTCGCCACATATCATAACGAATCAGAGAAGAGTTTTCATTAAAATAAATGTTATCTAGATTTCACATTTTAAATTTGATGGTGCAGTGTAATCTATTCCTTTAAGTACATTTAATTGTATTACATGTGTAGTATAGTAAAACAATCATACAAGTTGATTAAAGCTTAAAAAAAACTATATATACATTACATGTTTCCGAGTCTCTTCACTATTTTTGCGATTTCCTTGTAGATACTTATTTCTAGTTTTTTAGGGACCAATTTTCTGTAAATCCCCGCGAGGATAATTCCTCCTTTGATGACGCACGGCTGGGGCTCTCACTGTTGTCGGCATCCCACCGACGAGGACGCCGCGCAACCTTTGCCGGCACTTCATCCGAGCACTCAACGTTATCAAGCCACGGAAAATACTCTTGTCTCGTTGGAGCGTTAAACGGCTAGAAATCCATTGGGCAGGGGTCAAACTGGTTTGAGGGGACCGAGCGTGAGGGGACGACACGAAGTGACCCAGCGAGCATATCACGTACCCGCTGAGAGGAGCGGGAACGATACTAGAACGCAAAGGTTCTGAACCGAGCGTACGTTTTGCGCCCGTTTCCTTAAGGCACAACTCAGACATTAAGTTCAGAGTCATCCATTCAAAATTCGCTGGCTTATGCTGTATATAGTTTGATAGTTACCTTACCTCTGATATATTTCTCGGTTAAGTGGTGTGTTAATTCATTTTGTGCATTTTGCATGTGAAGTCCTTCTTGAGACGACAATATCATTCGCATGGTACTCAAGGTTGAGGAGGGGGCTGGAGGGGGCACCAAATCTCTAGTGCGAATATGTCTACAAACTCAGGATTGCAAGAAGTACAGAGAATATGGCGGTTATGAATATAAATCCTCAGGCTGTACTAAAAATGTCATGCCCCTTTTTCTGTAAAAGAATTTCTTTTGACTGCAACATTTTGGTAAATATAGGCTTAAGTTTCATTTTTAATGTGATTGCTAAGTTTTATAACCTTGAATTAATCCTAAATTTAGTTTATAGCAGTATGGGGATTGATGAAATTATCCTTAACATTGTCCATTTGTCGTGTTATATCTAGTATTATTATTATTTATATAATTATTGTTCGTAAACAAAGTGTGTAAAAACACTATTGAAACTTAATGCTACTTGGTTTGATACAACGTTTACGAATGCCTTTATTGGAGTATATAATCGTTTTGACGATTAAATATACCTTGTGTTTTATTGATAATTTTTTATTATTTTCTGATGGATCTTTTATGACTGCTTGTCAATTTTACCAAATCTTCAATGCAAATTTTTGTTGAAAATATTATGAATTGAAGTCTTTTCAGATTTTTCTTTCATATTATTCCCGAGGAAAATGAACTTAAAACAATTTCATTCGTTATGAATATCACCGAGTAAGACAGATTAGAGTTTTCCATTAACAATAACGTTCTCTTACTAATAAGCTAATGAGATCAGAAACTATTCCCATTATCGTTTCCCGAAACAGCTGTAATTTTCATTCGACTTACCAGGGATGGAATTATTTTGAAGGGCGGAAGCGGTTTTAAGTTACTGAGGTTCTCAAAATTTGGAGAGTTTATCGTAATGTCTATGAAAACATTTAGCACATAAGTATGAACAACGATAGACTGGCTCCCTCGTCATCCTCCTGGCATCGACTGAGGGGTTTCACTTATTCAATTCTGGGCTCCTGGGGTCAGCCTTAGTGTCTATATTCCAGCCAACCTCCGCCCTTCCCTCCTCGGCCTTCCCCACTCAGATGTTGTCCCCTCCGTTGACGCTCCGTCCCTTTCCTTCTCCCGGTCTCCCCTCCCACTCTTCCAGGCAGTTTAAATGTACCACCAGGAGACGGCAAGGAGTCGATATACCTATATCAGTCTATGGGTGACGTCAGATGGATTTCATATGATTTGGAAGGGACCAACCCGGTGGCGACGAAATTTTCCTCATTTGCCTCCATTTGTGGCCGGCACGTGGAGTGACGCCCTTTGCCCCCTCTACTGAATAACTAACAACGTTGCTGCCATGGCCATGACACCAGCGATGTTTGCCGATGTCATCACCATGACATCGGCGGCTACTTTATTCGCACATTTCCTGGATAATATGGAATTCATTGACGCACCTGGTCAATGTAGGTTTCCCGGGGAGCTCTCTTTTAAAAGCCCTTTTTTATCCGTCAGTGTTTCCAAATGCCATAGTTACCCATTGGATACCCCTTTGTTCGGTAAATTGATCATCGAATTCCAATTTGTATTTATTCCCTGCCTTTGCTCAGGGAAGGGGCCTTCTCGGAAATTGGGGGCCCTAAGATAACTTTCCCTCCCCGGACTACAACCTTGACGTGGTGGAAGGGTTTGTGCCTTCCGATGACCCCTAGAGCTGTGCTGGTGGGAGTAATAATAATTGCTCCTATTAGGGTCACCCATGCCAGATAGGTCGAAGGTTAGGAGCCAGACGAAAGGTAGTCCACGCAGCGTCTTTTCCTCAGCGAGGCGGCTGCAGTGGCGTCTGACCCCAGAGGGGCGGCCAGTGAGTATTGGTGTCACATTAAAAACTCTATCGAGGAAAGCAACGGGAAAACACTTGAATTATCATTCCCAAGATATAAATGATGGACAATACAGAGATTTTGAGTCCTGGTAACTGCGGGGCTCGGCCCAATCGGCCGTGTGTCGTGCCCGGCAGCGGGGGAGGCAAGGCTTCCGCGGTCGTCATCCAACGAAACCCTTGCAAACAAGTGAAAACCGGCAGCAGCAGGACAGAAGATAGATAGATAGATAGATAGTGGTCTTTATTTGGGCAAAATTGAGACCAAAAGGTCCCTTCTTCCATTTAACCCATCGTCGTATACATATTATATTAGGCATTTAACTTATAGCTACATTCATATGTACCCATAAATACATATAGACAGATATCAATTCATTTAGCACAGATTTGCACATCGAAAAGAAAAAAGTATACTATACTATACTATATCTATAATATACACACACATACACATACATACACATACACACACATGCATACCTATGTGCATACACATACCTACACATAACCATACATATCCACACACACATACATATACACATGCACACATAAACATACATACATGCATGCATACACATACATAAATACATACATAATTACGCACATATACACCCATACATACATACATATACATATATAAATTAAGAATACACCTACACATAGTCAAATTAAATGATAGTGAACATAGAGTACAATAAAATGAGGAAAGTCTAAGCAAAGAATGAGGTTTGTGGGAAAAGCTAGGGAGAGCATGGCATTGCTCAACTAGTAAAAACCCACGCAGGAAAAACACCCACGAAGAGAAGGGGGGTGTGAAAAACCTGCGAAAACCCTATTAATTAGAGGGAAGATACATGTACATTGTAACAATCATTTTTACATAGTATACATATTATTAAGTTACTGAAATTGAATTGGAGAAATTAAATGCATTAACAACACATGCGGAGTAATGAGAAGCGTGAATATTTCTAAAAATAATGATGCAAACTCCTACCGCTTGAGATGAAAAAACAAAAAAGGAGGGTAAAAAAAGTAGACACAGTGATCTGTATCACAGCTGGGTGGAATGACGGAGGGTATACTGGTTAATTTAGGTACCTGAGGAAAATGAACTTGTGAAGTGCTCTTCTAAGTGCTGTTGTTGATGAAGAGTTTTTTATGTCATCTGGGAGAGAGTTCCACAGACGGCATGCTGTAACATGAAAAGATTTGTGATAGATTTCCGTGCGATAGTGTGGGACAAGAAGTTTATTATTACCCCTAGTATTTCTGTTGTGGATTGAGCTGATGAAGAGGAAATTTTTGTATAGATATTTAGGTGTGTGGTTTGAAAGTATTCCGTAGAAAAGTGAAAGAATATTTAAATGCCTGCGGCCTTCTAGCTTTAACCAGGATATTCTATTAAATGAGTCGGAAATATGATCGTACTTCCTAAGATCACATATGAACCGCACACAGGAATTATGGATGCTCTGGAGTTTGGTTTTCAGGTCGCCTGAAAGGTCTTGGTATACTACATCACAGTAATCAAAGTGGGGTATGAGAAGAGAGGACACAAGAAGCATCTTTGAGGAGGGGGGAGCAATGTGCTCCCCCCTCCTAAATTCACCTTTTCAGTAAATGCAGGGATGAGTTAATTTTTCTGCAGATAGCAATTGCATGATCAGTCCAAGATAATGCTTCATTTAAGGTTAAGCCTAAATTATTTACTGTCCTTAGGTATGGTATGATAGATCCTTGCAATTTTAGTGGTGGTAGTTTATCAATACTTATTTTAGAATGTAGTTTATGGTATCCGATTATAATGGACTGACTTTTGATTGGGTTTTTTTTCAATGAATTTTTTATTCCCCATAGTGACAAACCAGCTAGATCTGCATTAATTTCGTTTATAATTGTAGGTAGGTTTTGAAGGCGGGAATGGTGATATATTTGTAAATCATCGGCATAAAGGTGATAATTGCAATTTTAAAATGCATTTACTAATATCGTTTATATACAGGGAAAAAAGTAAGGGTCCAAGAATAGATCCTTGTGGAACAGCCCTGAGTATTTGAAGCCAGTTAGAGGATGAATTAGGTGTAATGACTCTTTGGAATCGGTTACTTAGGTATGAGCGAATCCACAGTAAAGACGAGGAAGAAAAATTCAGGTTTTGAAGTTTTGCTAAGAGAATATCTTTGTCAATAGAGTCGAAGGCTTTGGTAAAGTCTAGGAGAGTCATTATTGTCACCTCTTTGCGATCCATGGATAGTCGGATGTCATCTGTTAATTTAAGCAGAGCGTTAGCTGTGCTGTGAGAGGACCGAAAGCCTGATTGTAGAGGATCAAGTAAGTTATTTTCATTCAGAAACTTTGCAATTTGTCCGTGAATGAGTCTCTCGAATGCTTTTGATAAAGGGGGCAAAATGCTGATTGGTCTGTATTCAGCAATGTTAGTGGGTGTGGATTTTTTGGGGATGGGACGGACGAGGGCACGTTTCCAGAGTGAGGGATATGTTCCAGTTAGAATAGACCAATTAAAGATATGAGTTAAAACAGGAAGTACAATGGGAAGTAACTTTTGTATGAGAATAGCTGAAATTCCGTCAGCTCCATCTGAGGAGGACTTGATTTTTTTGAGGGCCTGGAGGACTTCCATTTGTGTGACGGGAGAAATTTTGAATGAGCTTCCAGCAGAAACTGGAGTTGGTTCAGAATTATACAAACTGTATAAGTATTCATTTTTTGCATTAAAGTCGATTTCCGTCGGTGGGGTTGTGAATAAACGGTTTAGGTCGTCAGGAGAAATGTCAGCAGGTAGGGAGTGTTGATTTTTAGTTTTTCCGCCACCAAGGTACTTCAAGCTTTTCCAAATTTGTGACGGGGGCTCTTTAGATATTTGGAAGGCATATCTGATTTTGGAATTTCTAATGACTTGTTTAGTTTTGTTACGCAGTTTTTTGTAGATGTTGAATAAATTTTCGTGTTTATGTTTTTTAAACAGGCTATAGACTGCGTCACGCCTACGCATCAAGTATTTTATTTCATCTGTTTTCCAAGGGGAGCGTAGTTTTGGCAGTCGGATTTTTCTAAACGGTGCATCTTTGTCTCCTAGATAATTTAAGAACGTATTAAATAGTTCTACTTTTTTATCTATGTCGTCGATGAATTCCATTGACTGCCATGGAATGGTAGCCGCATCGGATACTAGGTATTTGTCATCTATGGACTTGAAATCGCGAGTAAGAATGAATTTCTGCTTAAATTTAGGACATCTAACTGAGTATGTTAAAAATAATACATCATGCATGGATATTCCTGGGGCAGAAAGTGGCCCATATATTGTGATTTTTTCAGGGTTGGCTGTAATTATTGCATCAAGCCAAGTGGCTGATGAAGGTGTATGATGGGTAGGTTCTAGGGGAAGTATGCTAAGACTGAGGTATGACATAGAGTTAGTAATTGTTTTAGAGTCATGAGTTGAGGAAAGAAAGTTGGCATTGAAGTCACCAGTAATAATAACATGGTCATAGTTCGGAATGAGGGAAGATAATGCTTCTTCCAAGTCGGAAAAATAACCTACCTTGAGTGAAGACGCAGAAGAATAAGGCCACATAAGTGAGAATAGGAACGTGGAATGTTAGGACAATGAGGGCAGGGAAATGGGAGAATGTTAAGCGAGAGATGGAAAGGGGAAATATAGATATTTTAGGTCTATGCGAGGTGAGATGGAAAGATAGCGGGGATTAATGGAGTGATAATTATAGAATAACATACAGCGGCGGGGACGAGAGCCAACGAGGGGTTGCCATAGTATTAAACGAAGAGGTAGGAAGAAGCGTAGTCAACATAGAGCAAGTAACGGATAGAATATTACTGGTAGAGGTAAAAGCAGAACCGATGAAATTGGTTATTATTCAGGTTTACATGCCACCTAGCAACCATACCGAAGAAGAGCTAAATAGGATATACGATTAGTTGGAGGACATAATTGCGACTGTGTTCCCAGAGGGAAACATTTGATAGTGATGGGGGATTGGAATGCGACGGTAGGCGAAGGAAGAGATAGTGACGAGGTCGAGGACTACGGTTTAGGCACGAGGAATGACCGCGGGGAGAAAGCAGTTGAGTTCTGCAGGAGACAGGCGTGAGTCATCACCAACACTTGGTTTAGACACCACAGAAGACGCAGGTATACATGGAAAATGCCAGGTGACTCAGAGAGGTATCAGCTAGATTATATCCTGGTTAGACACAGGTTGAGGAACTGTGTGATGAATTCACACAGCTTCCTGGGAGCGGATGCGGACTCAGACCACAATTTAGTTGTTATGAAATGTAACGGCCGTTTCAAAAAGATAAGGCAGGGGCGGCGGGTTAGAAAATGGAATGTAGAAGCGTTAAATGGTTTGAAAAGTAAGGAGTAAAAACAGGCGGTAGAGGAATTCATGGAGGATGGTAAACAGCTAAGTACTATCGAAGAAAAATGGGAATGTATCAAAAAAGGGTTATCTTAAGCCTCAAAAGAAACTATTGGAACCGTTAACGCTAAAAGAACTAGGAAACCATGGACCACGGATGAGATGATTACAAAGAGCGATGAGTGGAGAAAAAGGAAGACTGTAAATGCAGAGTTAGGCAAAATGAAGTACAAGGAATTAAACAATAAATTGAGGCGGGCAACAAATAAAGCAAAAGAAGCATGGTGGAAGATGCAGTGCGAGGATATGGAAAGTCTGCAGAGGGAGGGTGAAATTGGTGCACTGTACAACAAAGTTTTTGTACACTGTAGTACAAAGTAAGAAAGGAAGATCAATGATAACAGTTAGAGATGAGGGGGATAAGATAGTACTTGACGCAGGAAAGATCCAAGAGAGATTGAAGGATTATATAGAAGAACTGTATAGTAAAGAACTTAGACCAACAAAGTTAGACATAGAAAAGGAACATGACGTAGAGAAAGATACCTTAGGTCCAGGCATACTAGATGATGAGATAGAAAGGGCATTAAGGGAGATAACACTAAATAAGGCCGTGGGGATGCATAACATTCCCGCGGAACTATTGAAAAATCGAGAGGAATATAGAATACAACCACGAGGTGTTTGCCTGCTTCGTAGATTTTGAAAGAGCGATTGATAGAGTTAATGAGGGTAAAATAATGAGTATATAGCAGAAAATAGGAATAGAGGAAAGGAGGCTAATCCGCAACCTGTACATGTCTCAGGCTTGTCAGGTGCGAGTAGGGAACGGAGAGTCCGGTTGGGCGGTGTTAGGAAGAGGTGTAAGGCAGGGTTGCCCATTATCACCGTTGCTGTTCAACCTGTGTGTAGAGGAAATGATTAAAGAGGCATGGGAAGAACTCGAGGTAGGAATGAAAGTGGGCGGGGAATTCGTAAAGTCAGTTAGGTTTGCTGATGACCAAGCTTTAGTTTGTCAGTCAGCCAAGGGGCTGCAAGCATTGCTAAGTGAATTGGAAATTCAGTGTGACAGGTATGGGATGAGAATCAATATTAACAGAACAAAGGTTATACGATTTTCTAGAAAGAAAAAGGCCAAGCTTAACATTAAAATAGGAGGGCAAAAACTAGAGCAGGTAGAACAGTTTACGTATCTCCGAAGTGTTTTGGACCAACACGGTCTAAGTAATAGGGACCGAAGGAGAAGAATTGCGCTAGGCAAAGAGGCTTTCACAAGGAGGAGGGAGTTGATGACAGGGACTTTGATTAAGGATATTAAGAAAATACTTGTAAAAACTTTGATATGGAGCGTAGCTTTGTACGGAGTGGAAACGTGGTCATTGAAGCAGGAGGATAGACGTAGACTGGAGGCTTTTGAAGTGTTGGTGTGGAGAAAAATGGAGAAGGTGAAACGGGCAGAGAAGAAAACAAATGAGGAATTACTTGGTATGGTGGGCGAAGAGAGGGGTTTGTTGGGAGCAATCCTATGGAGGCAGGAAAAGTGGATGAAGGGGGTATTGACCGGCGGGGACTTGACTGTGATATAGGGGAGAATGTTGGGCAAACGAGGAAAGGGAAGGAACATGATAGGGATGCTGAACCGGATGAAGGGAGGAAGAATGTACTCAGATATGAAGAGGGACCTGATGTAGAGTAGGATGCTGGATTTTGAGTTTGGTGAGGAGTCACAAAATATTTATTTGGTGGCTGTTTCCATTCAAAAACCTACCTTAACCGGTAGATTACCTAATAAATATAAATAAAAAAAATAACTTGTTTACATTGGGGTGCGGGTCGGGCAATGTCCCTGGGGCTCTCCTCCGGAGGTGATAGGGCGGGGATTCCCGACAAGAGTGGCTTCCTCATGTGCGCCACCACACCTCCACCTCTTTGATGTATTCAGGCCAATAGTGGTGCTCTCTCAACGACTAAGTGTCTTCCCATCCCCCGGAGTGGTCCCCGAAGGGCGAGTCTTGCGTGCACCGAAGAATATATTTCTTCTTCCAACTTACAATTATCCGTGCTGGTGATCGTAGTATCTTCTTTCTCCCTCGTACCTTTTACGGAGAGCCCCCATTTTACACATGTCGGCACACAGCCTGCAGAAAATGTTGTTCATATGAGGGAGAGGGTAAGCGTCTCTACGAATTTTCTCACATTTGTGCTTAGCTTAACTGGTCGGAGGTTGCCATATTGGGAACTCAACTCACGTCGCTATTTTGGGTTTTAGAATATTTTTACTTCTAAATTGTAGGGTCCACTCGTCGGACAGTATTTGAAATTCCCTTTTTTCCGAATCAATTACCTCGGAATGGTTAAAAAGTTAAGCATGGAAAATGCAGGGGGTGAATGGTCTCTAAACTAAGTGCTGGATTTTCTAATATCTGCGGTGTTTATCTCTCACCCTCCGAAAGAACATTCATTCTTGCATTTATAAAGTCTCCAGCGATGGGTTAAGCAACAGTAGAGTCACCAAGACTCTTCATTTTAGGTAAAATATGGAATTGAATTTGAATACCTTGATTGTTTTTTCAAAGTTCGGGACAATGAAATAATGTGAATGAGAAATAAGCCCTCCTGGGTTACATATGTTTCGTCACCCCCACGGTTTCTTATCAACACCATCATACGAATAGACGTAAACTCTACTCGCTTTGCAGCCAATCACAATGATTTAAAAGAGAAATACTGCTTTAAACTCTTTGAGTCCATTTTGAATGCATTCGGTGATGTCTCTCTGCTGAATTTCATCTGCCATCACCTCTTCTTCACCACATGCCATCACCTCCCTCGTCTGTTTTTTCCACGGCTCTTAACGAGGCAGCGTACCAAAGAGGAAAAAGTACTTTCAATTAGGAAGGACCTTCAGGGTTTTCTGTCAGCGAGGAAAGCCCTAGGTGCTTTCTGTATCAGCACGATGCGATCGCTATCTTGCAACACCACCGTGGCCTGAACTTCCTTATTCATCCCGGCTCCAGGCTGCCGGCATGGAGCCGGGATGGATCGAGTAGTGTGGCCAGCTTCGACGAACAGCCCGTTCTTAAGGGCGGAAAAACGCGATCGGAGTACAATGATTCCCCACAGCCGAAACGTTGTTACTACCTCAGGGGTCCATTCCGAAGGCAACTCCCCGCACGCAGCCATTCCCATTGATAATTACATCTCTTTTTCTCATTTGATCCGCACGACCTCCGACAAAGATTGCTCGTCAACATTTTCACCGAAAAATTACAAACGACCTCTACATTATTTAAAATATTTAATGTGGCTTGGATTACGTGACTGAAATACGAAATATTATCAGAAGTTGGAAAAAAACAATTTATAGACAGAGAATTAAAAAGTAATCGTTAAAACACTGTTGAGAAACCACGAAAGATTTCTGCATCAGTCAATGCGTTAAATCGGCATTGCATCTCTGAGGCCGTTTTATAAGAGTTTTGAGCAATCTATTCTATTTTTTATAATGCCCCCGAGCAAGGAAGAAATTAAGACTTTTATGTGACGATAAACAGAATATAACTTAAGTTTATTATTTTAAATATTATGCCTCATTAGTTGCTTAATTTAATCCTTAAAGGGAGATACGAAGTTTATGATAAATGAAATAATTTCAGGTAATGTTTTCCTCCGCAGCATTATTTGTAAAACCAAACATTAAATGCGTAGACTGGTTGCTGCAATGATTCGACCTATGTTTCAAGGGAAACAATGAATAACAATGACTGCGCATTATATCGCAGAATCTCATAAGCATTCAATTTGTAGGATACGGAGGGCAGAGACGAGTTTATCAAAAATACGCAAACCAAAGCTAAAAATACTATTTTCTTCTGAAATTCAATAATATGTCTATTCGACTCTTTCTGAAGTTAAGTTGATGTATTACTATACCTTTAAACTGTGTCTTTAACTTTCCATCTATTTTCGGTGACCAAAGTTACCGATCAATAGTCTAGTCGTAGTAGTTTTAGGGGATGTGACAGAGAGCCGAGGTTATTTGTGCCTTTAGGGATGAACAGGAAAGGATGATGGGAGGATAGAAACCCACCGTCGGCACTAGCCTACTCTTAACAAAAGGCAACGAGGGGTCTGTAGCTTAACGTCAGTAGGGGGAAAATGTTTGTCCTGACGCAGGTTTGACCTTGAAACTCAAACCCGGATACATCAAGAACTATCGGTCGCAGAGAAAAACAAATGACGTCACGTGAAAGAGGGGGGCATTTTTCCTTCATATGCAATCATCTTTCCTTCATATCCAGCGCATCTTTCATTCGATTATACCTTCCCATATCAGAAATGTTATCGTCATTAAACACTATTTTCATATATATGTCACTCAATGCCTGTTCTAATTCTTCCGAATTGTGATAGCTACCAGCATTGTAATTTTCTAGAGTTTCTTGGATAGAGGACATGATTAAAGGTCTTTTGAGCCGTTGCTGAAATAAAAAATGATACGTTTGAAAAATATACATTTTCATCTCATTGCATTAAGCGCAGGATCTAAAGGCAGAAAAAACCTCGTAACGAATATCAGCCACTTCATACCCCCGTTCGAACAGAAACTCGTATTCTTCAGCAATAGTAAATTCCTCAATGTGATTGAACGTAGTGCGAGGTATTGAATCGGATAAATGGTACAAGATCATGTCAAGTTTACTCTGCACACAATGCCTAAATGAGATACCCGGTGATTGTCCCTTCTCGTCTTAAGGAATGCGCTTTGAACAATTCATTTTGATAACTTTATTAAGGATAAGTTATATAGTGAATTTACGTTAGACATTGCTGTATATGTGTTACTACTACTGCTTAGTTAACAAACTATGCAATCCTATTGATACAATCAATTATATATGAATTTCTTTAAGGTATTGCATATACCCTAAGGAGAAAATTAATGCAATTATTAATTATATGTACTTACTCCTGACGTCAATGAATGTAGCTGATGATTCGGGAGGTGAAGTCGGTTCGTAATAGCTCTCTTAGCAGCTCTGAAGGAAATGGAAACTTAACTCTCAGAAGTTGAGTTTTATAGAAATAAAAACTAATTCTCTCAGCGGAACACCCGTGCAAGAAGGCCACCTAGTTGGAATCAAGTAATTTTATCATCTGCGCATGTGCTGGTCTGGGCGTTGATGGAATTAACTAGTTCTGGTATTTGAATTATCCTCCGACGCAACCTGAGTATGTGCCAAGGTCTAAGGAGTTGGCAGCTTCTGCTGAAAAAATGCAATGCTCAATGCTGGACATCCGTGCAAGAAGGTCACCTAGTTGGAATCAAGTAATTTCATCGTATGCGCATGCGCTTGTCTGGGCGTGGATGGAATTAATTAGTTCAGGTATTTCCTTTCAATTATCCTTCGACGCAACCTGAGCATGTGCCAAGGTCTGTGGAGTTGGCAGCTCGTACTGAAAAAATGCAATGCTAAATGCTGCGATGCAAACTGCGAACTCCCTTTACGGTAACAAATATCATCACTTTTTCCATCTACTATATAACGACGGTACTATATCTTAACTTTTCACTTACCATCGATACGAGAACTAGCAGCCATCGTCTGCTCAGACCGTCGCAGCCATTGACACTACTAGCCATCGACCACTTCTCAGTCACTTCTTTGACAGACTTCTTTGGTAGGCACAAGTAAGTATAATTATATAAATTTATAAATACATATATATATATATATATATACATATGATTTTTTATATACAAAGTTTTCGTTTTTACCTTTGTAGGATGTAGTCCAGCACCTAAGCTACGACGCTGATCAGCAACCCCACTGTCAGCGTCACCACCTCCACCTCAACGTCACCCGAAGCGTTGACCTCTCCTTCAACTTCTGTGGTAGCTTTTTATATGGTTATATCAAATTTTAATAATGCTCGATGTGTAATTAATATCTACTGACGGTATATATTTTTATTCTGGCAGACTAGCATCCGGGAAAGATTCTTTCGGCTGCAGGAGGAGGAGTCATTTCTGAAGGACGGGTGGAGAAGGTTTAGAAGATGACCACCCGATTCGGGGAGGGGGTAGTGGCAACAATTTTGTTTCGAGGGAGGGAGAAGAAAATTTTTCTCCCCCGAATGTTTACAATGACAGTGGGGAGGTGATGACGTATAATTATAGTGAAGATAAGTTTTTTATATTTAAAAAGAATAACCAA
This sequence comes from Hetaerina americana, assembly GCF_022747635.1. NCBI lineage: Eukaryota > Metazoa > Arthropoda > Insecta > Odonata > Calopterygidae > Hetaerina > Hetaerina americana. The sequence goes on along the minus strand of NW_027286797.1, from coordinate 3,653,055 downwards.
ATAAAAATTGTTTGAAACAAAATGTTCGTTTTAATATACATGAATTTCAACAATTTTGTATCCCTATTCCTTTTAGGAAACATTATATGTTTGGCCCAACTATTTGGAATATCAAAATTTTGGAAATTGGGAATGGTATACACTTTTGTCTGGCATCGTATAGAATTTTTAAAAGGGTACCTCAACTCGGGATTTTGCCATACCCTAATTTTTCTAGGGTAAACCCTTATAATTTTACGGGTAATTCCATGCGAAATCGATAACTACATTCTTCCTGATAAACTTTCAAATTTAAACCATATTTTTATCTTTTCAAGCAACGGACTTATTATGGTTAACACCATGTCTAATTTCTTACGGATTCCTTAGGGAAACTTAAAATTAAATTAAATTTTGGCCCACCTATTTGGTGTATCAAAATTTTAGAAATTGAGAGTAGTATACACTTATGCCTGGTATCATATAGAATTTTTAAAAGGGTACTTCAATTAGGGATTTTACTATACCCTTATTACTCTAGTGTAAACCCTTTTATTTTTACGGGTAGTTCCATGCGGAATCGATAGCTAATTGTTTCCTGATAAACTTTTAAATTTAAACTATATTTTCATCTCATCAAACAGCGGAGTTATTGAGCATAATTGCCGAAAATTTCTGCTTTTTTGGCCATAGGGCCAAAACCGCTGGTCCAATCGGTCTGAAAGTTCTGGAAAATACTCAGTATGATAGTACTGAGTACCCCCCACGCTGCTCAACCCCCTAAGGGGTACATAGGGCATGTCCTGACGAAAATGATATTCCCGTACCCTGAAAAGGGTCTCTGGTTTTCTCGCCGGGATTCAAAGGCGGGCATCGAGGGTGACCCATCTTCACATTTGATCGCTTCTAGAGCGTATAGAAAAAATGAAAATAATTCCGAAAAGCCAATTCGGCTAACGGGTCATACTTACCCCACAGCTTTTGGTGTTAGCCCCACGGAGGAAGATCTTATCTGGAACCCTACACGCTGAAATGTCGGGCCGATAGCCTGAGCTAGCCTCAGACCGCTGGCGACTTACTGCCGATTTGCCCGCTTTATATACTGCTTAGAAGGTGCAGTGGAAGGGGAAAAAGCTGGGGGGTGAGGGATGGGCGTTTCCCGGTTAACGAAATTCTACTCTCTCTCCATGACCCCCGCTTTAAATGTCAATTTCCGAATAGGAGAAGGAGACTGAATAATCGGGAAGGAATGAGAGAATAGTGAAGCGGAATTGAAGAGAATAAGCGGGATGTTCAAAAATTAGGTCTTGAGAACTTTAATTAATTTTTTACGGGCTTATTTAAAGTGCTATCAAAAAAGTAATAAGGCCCCTTTTTACGTAAAATCACGTCTTTCGATCAATGTCGTTAATTTGGTTTGAGTTTCAAGGTCAAACCTGCGCCAGGACAAACATTTTCCACCTACTAACGTCCCATCCAACGGAAGGTGAAACCCTTCTGGGTGGGAAGCCAGCACGTTAGCCAATGCACTATCTCAATAGTCCAGTCGAAGTTAATCTTATCAAATAGTTAATCCTCTATATAGGCTGAACGTTTTTTCAGTTTTAATCCTCATCTGAAAGTAAACTTATATCGTTCCATTCATTGTTATGCCATAAGTTTAAAGGGAATACTTTTATTTTAATGAATACACTCAAAATTCCATGACTTCCTCGTAACTTAACTTTTGACATGTTGGCAAATAGTTCAAAGAAAATAAATTATTTTACATACGAAAACTATGATATACAGGGTTGCACCCAAAAGTAGTAGGACTAATTTTCTCTGAACGGAGCGGTGGGGGGGTCTGCCTGGCAGGGTAAGGTGGAGTGGGCTCTTAGCAACAGACCGACACCAACCTCAGTTGCCTGCGGACTGTCGTTGAGTGAGGACACCGTTTTTAGCGAAGCAAGTTTTTTATCCGCGTCGAAAAACAAAATGAATCTGAATTTAGAGCAACGTTATTCCGTGAAGTTTTGTGCGAAACTCGGGAAGACGGCAGCTGGGACCCTCGATATGATCAAGCAGGCTTATGGGGACACTGCCTTAAGCCGTTCCACAGTATTTGAGCGCCACAAGTTGTTTAAAGAGGGTAGGGAGCTCGTTGCAGACGACCATCGCTCCGGACGGCCGTCGACGGCAAGAACCGACACGAATGTGGACAGAGTGAGGACACTGATGAACACAGACCGACGCTTAACCAGTGAAGAAATTGTAGACCAGTTGGGTCTGTCTGCATCCAACGTCCAACGCATTATTTCACAGGATTTGGCCATGCGCAAGGTGTGCGCCAAGATGGTGCCGAAAATTCTGCCATGGCGCGCTCGTCGTCAGACAGCTCCTGGCCAAATACGGCGTTGCCACGTTGCCGCACCCGCCCTATTCTCCCGATCTGGCACCACCGGACTTCTTCTTCTTCCCCCTGATGAAAAGACAGCTCAAGGGACGACGTTTTGACTCGATAAATGCCGTTCAAGAGGCTTCGACGAGGGTCATCACGGCATCCCCAAAGAAAATTTCCAGCGGGCGTACGGGAAATGGGAGCAACGTTATACTAAGTGTGTAGCAGCTCAAGGAGCATACTTTGAAGATTATTAAGTCGATGTAAGTATATCGTCAATAAAATTCTTGTAAAAAAATCAGTCCTACCACTTTTGGGTACGACCCTGTACGTGTGAATTGTTACTTTTTCAGTTCGTTTATTTTATGTTCATTAAAGAATTAAAGCAAACAAATTGGGTTGTCGATGCGATATTGACACTCTTTGAATATTTGGTGCCACTATTTCTTAAGAATCTTGAGGTTGAAGGAAAAAAACTTCATTGCAATCTTGACATTTAACGTCTAAACCAACAATGGTACAAAAATTAATTCAATGGAATCATGCGTATAGCATGTAAAATACGAATTTAGTATATGGCCATGGTGTTATCCTGTTATTGGCTAAAAATGACTTCAAAAAATATTAAAATAGGGTTTCTTTAAGTAATGTTCAAAAGTTTTAGCACCAAAATGGAGATTTTTTTACTTATTTGCATAATCTAGAGCGTACGAGAAACGTAATGTCACGAAAATGAAGTAAAAAGAACCCATATGATTCTTGAAGGTTCATGATTTTTTTGCACTTACTTTTTTATCTATGTTTGTGATCAGTGCAAATTTCAATTGGATTTTAAAAACTTAATTCATAGATATCGGGATGCATTTAACTTGGCATTCGGGGCCTGGGAGAATTTAAACCGAGTCACTATGACAAGGGTTAGATGCATAAAAATGCCTGCCATTTGGCCTACAATTCCTTCATCACAAACTTCAACCAATAGAGAATAGCGTCAAATTTTCCTGTTTCGGTGTACGAGAAATCGCACCGTGTAATAAAGTATGATATTTAATCCTCATTTGATTGACTCCGAGAGGTTAAACAAAACAAAAGGGAATGCTGCAAACATTTCATGGGGTATGCAAATATGAAATCGTAAGTAATTTCAAAGAAACTCCGGGAGCTCCCACGACCGTAATTTTTGACGGAGTCATCCGCTGGTGGGCATTAAAATGCAAAGAGTTAAAATCATGAATAACATTCACCTTGACCGAGATCTTGGTCAAGGCGAATTTACACTTTCAAATAGTTGAATTTTAGGAGATCATTCATTTGAATCTAAGAAAAACATGGCAGCAGTTTCTAGGTGACATAGGGTAAGAGGAGAAAACGATTATTATTATAACTTTAAAAGTTGTTGTTTTCCTACCCTCTTAAACAGTGAGGAAGCAGTGACGGGTGTACCTACATTGCGCGGACTCCATCTCCATCAATCTTCAAAATAATGCAAGATATTTTATACTGGAAATTATTCACATTGGATAATCGAAAGAAGAGGCTCGAGAATGTGGACGCATCAATCGGGACGCTAAGAAAGACGCCCTGGCGTAAGAAAGACGCCCTGGCAGGTTGTAGAGAAATCATGAGCGGCGAAAATTGGAATACATTAAAAACGCGCCGGATGGTCGCGGATATTTAAAGGATAGTCGAGAGTATGGAAGGAAAAGGAAGAAAGTAAGGTAGAGGAAAGTACAAAGGGTTGTCAAATAAAAATAAGGGGAAACTATAAGAACGAAAGAAGTGTGGTGTGTTACTAAGTTCGTGATATGGAAAGTTTACATAGGAAGGGTAAAATCGGTGCACTGTGCATGAAGGTGGTATCGGTGCCTGAGGAATGAAAAAGAGAAAATTCGTCAAACTATGAGCTTCTCATATTTAAATGAGGAATGGCAACATTGTGTTAAAAATGTATTCAGCAAACACGACCTATTTTGTAGAAGATTCACATCATCAGGTCAATGATCTTTTAATGCTAGATGACAAAAAAGACCTATGAAACCTACGGCGTTTTTATTAAAAAAATAGTTAGAAGAAAAACAACACCATTGTGCATTTCAAAAATTGTAGCACAATTCTAAGCATGCCAATCGCATTCGATATTTTTAACAGCCAATCGGAGGCTATTGTTTCACAAAAATTCATGAGACGAAGGGGAAACCAATCTCCTATTAAAATATCTAGTTGTCGTATTTAATTTACCTTGAGACGAAAAAGCATGGTATAATTCTCAATTTTTGTTGAAACCAAAATATTCAAATGCTAAAACATTGTCGATCAGCATTCCAGGCAAATTCTATTCATGTGATTTGCACGCAGAAAAATTCAGCTTGATTTCAGGATTCTGTGGAATTCATCGGTATTATTTAGTGCAAACTTTCCAGGACCTCTGGTTCTAATTTCAATAAATGTCAGCAAAGCGTTCATCTGTCCCTGCGAGGGGTTGGCAATGCTAGAAAATGGTGCTAATTTCTCCTTGTGCGGGTGCCTGGAGATCATGCATTCAAAAAACATACATGCAAAATATTAAATATATGTGTCAATCGGCATAAGGGGTAAACATTTTATATTACTATCTATTGAAGCATTATCAAATAATTGGCAGCATACAATTATTAAACTTGAATAAATAATGGTAATGCACTGAATGAACGCTTACGACGTTGTTAAAACCTTTTAGAGTTGGGCGGAGAATTTTCGCTGAGACGCTTCAGCTTCGGCGACGTTGCCATGCTTCCACATTGCCAAAAACATTTTGCACCATGGAGATGAGCTCGAGCGAATAGCATAATTGGTACAATTTGACTTGCCTTGCAACTTCACCACTAACACTCGTGCGCGAGCAGCTGAGAATCCGAGGAGAAATGTAGCTTTGATCCCAAGACTCCATTTTATCTCTGCTAAGGCTATTTCAACTCACAAAATTAAGGAATGGAAAACCCGCAAGTCAGCATTTAGTTTGCCTGTGAGGGCTCTCGTGACTTTGTCCCACTGGCTCTCGCCTTCACTGAAGCAAGCCGTCGTTGGCAGGTTTCGGGCGTGAGCATATTTCGCCGCTCAAGAGCCGGAGGACGAAGGGCCGGGGGAGGGACGGTTGGGGGCTGTAGTGTCGAGGGTTGGACAGACGGGGATTGGAGGGACAGGGGTGGAGGGTCGCGAGAAGGAGTGCTCTGGGCCGGAGGGCCGAGGGATGGAGTGCCGAGGGTTGGAGGGTCGAACGTCGCAGGATTGGGAGAGGGGCGGTGGGGTTTGTAGAGCCTGGAGTTGGATGGTTGGGAGAGGTTGGGTCGGTGGAGTGCGCGTTCGGTTTGAATTGCTGGGGCTGGGTCGGAGGATGGAGGTTTGACAGATGGAGAGTGGAGTCTCTTGGAGAGATGAGTTGTTATAGGCCAGGCGAGTGCTTTGACGTCCACCGAAACATGCATGTGGGGAAGTGGGCGCTTCCTGGCCGTCCGCATTCCATTCCCATTGACCCAAAAGCCGCGCGATCGATTAGTCTTTGAGGAAATCCTTCGGCACGCAGTACAATTTCTACTCAGTGAACACTATCCGTATATAAGTGGCATGTTTCTCAATTGTTAATGTCATGAATTGTAGGACTTTGATTTGCGATAAGGAATATGAGAAGATGGATCTACTCATTGCCTTAATACCAAAGATTTCTATTGCCACGCATAAAATAGTCAATTGCAATAGACGTAGAAGACTAAACTTTTTACCTGAGGTGATTACATTCGTCATCCACGGAGTTTAATGCTGTTAAATTCGTATGTATTACACCGAAGGGTTCGTGAAATCAGTACTTAAATTACGCAATGAGAAATAATGCGTCTAAAACACTCAAAGATGTTACTTGCAGCACTGACCATTAATATTCGACTGAATGATCAAGCAGAATGCACGAAAACTCTAATGACGTATGCCGACCCCGCATCTTTAGTTCGAAGTATGTTTATAAGAAATTCAAACTTTATACTTCCCGTGAATTTGTGTAATAATAGTCCGAGAAATTATAAAAATGTCAACCTCTAAATAAGTCAAGCGGCATAGCGTAGGAAAACACTAAATTATATTCAAATTGTACCAGGACATTAGAAAACATTTATTACTATCACTATACGAATGTAAAAAAAAGTCCACCCATTCTATATCCTTAGGCCATCCTAAACAACTGAAACCAAAACCAACCATTTACATTGAAATTGTCTTCTTCAGTCGCATCAAAAAGTTTTTGCTTTGACGACAGATTTCTTCTCTCACTGTGGTCTCATCGATTCAATTTCATATGGATTTCTGAAAGACTATGATCAGCAATGACGAGGATCGGTCATATCATGTCGCAAGCAATTCAAGTAAATATTTTATAGCATAGGAAAAAAAGCGTTGATAAATGCGATCATTCCCTTAAAACATACTGCTTTTATTCCTTTTAGTGCTCTATCGACATTTCAGAAATATCTTCACTGCAATAAGCTAAAAAGTTGGCCCTGGATTGGAAAAGGATGGTATGTCGTGGTTTAATGCTAACTTTCCTGACTTTCTCATTCCTTTTCCTAGATCAAATTCCAATCGTGTTCTTGACAGCTGGTACTTCCTGATTAGTTCATCTACAGTTGAAGGGCTCTTAAATTCTAGGATTATGTCCCTTCCAATGAGCCCATTCTGGGCAGTGGCCATGAATCTACATCTACATCCCATGAATGGTCAATCTCTATTAATAATTAACCCCCAGGACTTCATTGTTAAGTGGCTGCTTCGAAATCTTTCCGAGTCAAGATTTTCCCCGCTGTTTTTCTTCCGTCAAGTGCTTAGTTTCAGTTTGAATGATTTACTTCTCCATGCGCTCCGCAGTACATACATGCATTTATATATATATTTAAGGTAATCTACCGGTTGAGGTAGGTTTTCGGGTGGACACAACTGCCAAATAAATGTTTTATTACTCCTGACAAAACACAAAATCCCGCATCCTACTCTATATCAGGTCCCTTTTCATCTCTGAGTACTTTCTTCCTCCCTTCACCCCGTACAACATGCCTATCCTGCTCCTGCCCATTCCCCGTTTGCCTAACATTCTCCCCTCTATTACAGTCCTCAACATCCCACTACCAATCAATACGCCCTTCATCCATTTTTGCTGCCTCCATAAGATTTCTCCCGGCAAACCCCTCTCTTCGCCCACCATACCAAGTACTTCCTCATTTGTTTTCTTCTCTGTCCATTTCACCTTCTCCATTCTTCTCCACACCCACATTTCAAAAGCCTCCAGTCTACGTCTATCCTCCTGCTTCAATGACCACGTTTCCGCACCGTACATAGCTACGCTCCATATAAAAGTTTTAACGAGTCTTATCTTAACATCCTTACTCAACGTCCCTCTCATCAACTCCCTCCTCCTTGTGAAAACCTCTTTGCCTAGCGCAAATCTTCTCCTTACGTCCCTACTACTTTGACCGTGTTGGTCCAAAACACTACCGAGATACGTAAACTGTTCTACCTGCTCTAGTTTTTGCCCTCCTATTTTAATGTTTAGCTCTTAGGCTTTTTCTATCTAGAAAATCGCATAACCTTTGTTTTATTAATATGGATTCTCGTTCAATCTGTCGCACTGATTTACCAATTCACTCGGCAATGCTTGCAGCCCCTTGGCTGACTGACAAACTAAAGCTTGGTCATCAGCAAACCTAACTGATTTTACGTATTCCCCGCCCACTTTTATTCCTACCTCCTGTTCCTCCTATGCCTCTTTAAACATTTCCTCTGCATACAGGTTGAACAGCAACGGTGACAATGGGCAACCCTGCCTTACACCTCTTCCTAACACTGCCCATCCTTGCTCCTTGTTCCCCACCCGCACCTGAGTAGTCTGAGACATATACAGGTTGCGGATTAGCCTCATATCCCTCCAATCTATTCCTATTTTCTTCAATATGCTCATTCCTTATTCCCATTTCACTCTATCAAACGCGTTTTCGTAATCTACGGAGCAGGCAAACACCTCCTGGTTGTATTCTATATTCCTCTCGATTAATAATCTCATTACTGCAATGGCATCACGCGTACCTCTCCCCTTCCTAAACCCAAACTGATCATCCCCTAAGTAATCACTTGCCCTACTCTCTATCCTTTTCTTTATGATCCTGAGAACAACTATAGCTGCGTGGGGCATCAAACTTATTGTTCCGTAGTCCTCACATGATGTAGCCTTTACCTTTTTCGGAATAGGTACTAACACTGATATCACAAAGTCTTCCAGCCAGATTCCTTCCTCATAGATACTACGAATCAGCCCATATAGCCTCCTCCTCCCACATTTTCCTAAACATTCCAATAGTTCCGTGGGAATGTTATGGACCCCCACGGCCTTATTTAGTTTCATCTCCCTTAATGCCCTTTCTATCTCATCTTCGAGTATGCCTGGACTGGACTGGCTATCTTTCTCTACGTCATGTTCCTTTTCTCTGTCTAACTTTGTTGGTCTAAGTTCTTTACTATACAGTTCTTTTATATGAAAGATCTGGTGCTTTCTTGGCGTATTAGTTGGGTGAAATCTTCTCGTGTCTTCCACCGGGTCAATGTCTCCATAGCTGCCGACGTTTCCATTCCCGACTTGGTCATCGTCATCAGGGCTTCTGATTCAATCAGAAGCCCTGATGACGATGACCGAGTCGGGAATGGAAACGTCGGCAGCTATGGAGACATTGACCCGGTGGAAGACCCGAGAAGAATTCACCCAGTTATTCTATATATTCCTTCCATCTCTCTTGGATTTTTCCTGTGTCAACTATTACCTTACCCGCCTTGTCTCTAACTGTTAGCATAAATCTTCCTTTCTTACTTCTTGGTAAAGATAAAACCTTGCTTTACAGCGCACCAATTTCATCCTTCCTCCGCAAACTTTACATATCCTCGCACTGCGTCTTCCAACATACTTCTTTTCCTTTATTTGTTGCCCTCCTCAATTTATTGTTAAATTCTTTGTACTTACTTTGGCGTAACTCTGTATATATTCTTCCATTTTCTCCGCTCATCCATCTTTATAATCATCACATCCGTGATCCATGGTTTCCTAGTCCTTTTAGCGTTAACGGTTCAAATAGTGTCTTTTGCGGCTTTAGATAACCCTTTTTTGATACATTCCCAGTTTTTTTCGAGAGTTCTTAGCTCTTTACCATACTCCATGATTTCCTCTACAGCCTGTTAAAACTCTTTCCTTTCCAATCCAAGTGATGCTTCTATATTCCACTTTCTAACTCGCCGTCCCTGCCTTATCTTTTTGAAACAGACGCTGCATTTCATAGCACCTAAATTGTGGTCAGAGTCCGTATCCGCTCCCGGGAAGCTGTGGGAATTTATTGCACTGTTCCTAAGCCTGTGCCTAACCAGAATATAATCTAGCTGATACCTTTCTGAGTCACCTGGAATTTTCCATGTATACCTGCGTCTTTTGTGGTGTCTAAACCAAAAAAAGATAATGACTAACAACTGTCACCTGAAGAACTCAACTGCTTTCTCCCCGCGGTCATTCCTCGTGCCTAAACCGTAGTCCCCCACCTCATCACCATCTCTTGCTTGGCCTACCGTCGCATTCCAATCCCCCATCACTATCAAATGTTTCCCTGCAGGAACACACACGATCATGTCCTCTAACTGATCGTATATCCTATCGACCTCTTCTTCCTTATGGTTGCTCGGTGGCATGTATACCTGAATAATAACTAAGTTCGTCGGTTCTGCTTTTATCTCCACTAGTAGTATTCTATCCGTTACCTGCTCTATGTTGACTACGCTTCTTCCTACCTCTTTATTTAATACTATGGACACCCCTCGTTGACTCTCATCCCCGCCGCTGTTTATTATTCTATAATTATTACTCCATTAATCCCCGCTATCCTTCCATCTCACATCGCATAGACCTAAAATATCTGTGTTTCCCCTTTCCATCTCTCGCTTAACATTCTTCAATTTCCCTGTCCTCATCATTGTCCTAATATTCCACGTTCCTATTCTAACTAATTTGGTCTTCTTCTTCTGCGTCTTCTGTCCTGCTGCTGCTGGTTTTCCCTTGCAAGGGTTTCGTTGGATGACGACCGCGGAAGCCTTGCCTCCCCCGCTATCGGGCACGACACACGGCCGATTGGGCCGAGTGCCGTAGTTGCCAGGACTCAAAATCTCTGTATTGTCCATCATTTAAATCTTGGGAATGATAATTGAGGTGGTTTCCCGTTGCCTTTCTCAATAGTGGTTTTAACGTGACACCATCACTTACTGGCCGCCCCACTGGGGTCAGACGCCATTGCAGCCGCCTCACTGAGGAACAGACGCTGCGTAGACTACGTTTCGTCTGGCTCCTAACCTTCGACCTAACTGGCATGGGTGACCCTACCGGGAGCAATAATTATTGATACCGCCAGCCAGCACAGCTCTAGGGGTCATCGGAATGCACAAGGCCTTCCACCACGTCAAGGATTTAGTCCGGGGAGGGACATAGAGGGACACACACACAAACATACGTGTGTGTTTGTGTGTGTGTGTGGGTCGCCATTACCGGAACAAGGAAAGGAACTGGCCTCCCTACCCTGATGTGTAAATTTCACACGCCGTTGGGCTCAGTACTGGGTGAACTCTGCCATCACCTAACAAACCGACCTTCGGGTAGATTACTTTGTTTATGGTTTATATATATGTATGTATATATATATATTATATATATATAATATATATATATATAATATATATTTTATATATATATATATATATATATATATATATATAATATATATTATATATATATATATTATATATATATTTATGAACATATATATCTCTTGCAACGATATATGTATGCATATATCGATGCAATAGAAGCGCTGAAGAGAGCAATATAATGGCACTATAGAACACAAAATAAAACATGTAACAAAAACCACGTAGGGGGACTCATATTGTGGATTGTTTGAGCTTTTGGTCTTCTCCGAGACCTTTTTCAAGTAAGACTAAAAATCCTCTAAGAGAATCACGGAGTTTGGGGGGGCAAGGGGGGGAATTTGCCGGGAATGTCGGGAGGGGAAATAAAGATGGCGGTTAAGGGTGGGAATTTTAAAAGATCTGAAAGCTAGTATGCGTACGGATTCTCGATTTCTCACCGCTATGTTGGTGGCTGAATCTGGTAGGGTTTATGAGATGGTAAGGGAGAAACACTGGTCGAATGAATGGTTGTGGGAATTTGCGTGTGAAGGGATAGGAAGAGTGAGGCAGAATAGCAGGAGTACCGGTGGTTGTTCATTCGAATGAATAAGGGGGTAATGCCTTCGCCTATGTTAAGTGCATGGCTTGCATGACAAAAGATGGATAATATATTTTGAGAGGCAATCTGCTTGAGAACGAGAAGAGGGGGCAATGAGAGGATGTGGGGAGGGGGGAGCATATCTGATAAGTAGACATGTTTTACATCTGGGGCAGTTGCAAGGGCAAAGGGTTGGTGGATCTCAGAAGGTTTTTGAGATTTGCGGGTCGTCTGTATGCGAGGGAGGGGCATTGGTAAGGATGGTAAGGATGAATAGTTCCCAATGGTCTAGTCATTTCGCTACCCTTATCTGCTTCTTTTCCTTATATCCATCCCCAAGTTAATGCATTTTCTTACCAAAAATCTTTAGAATACACCTACCTTATCCTTGTGCAATACCAATGCATTCATGAAAAACACAAATCAAACTTACTTTCTCTCTTTGAAATAATCTCTCTTTAAAATATTTTCTCTCTTTAAAATACCAGCATTTCTGACAATGAAATCGCCGTTCTTAGTAAAGGCCTATCCTTCTCTCCTGCACCAAAAACCAACCATATAAACATACTAACCGATACCCTCCATTTCTGTCGAAATCTTTGATGGCGCGCCTTCTTGAAAGCCCAAAGTAACCCTTCCAGTCACATAATGCCAATCCCTCACTTAACAAATTCCGCTCGGCTTCAACTCATGACCCAAAATCCCTTTCGAGTAACCACCCTGTTGAATTTTTTATGCGTCTCTTTCTCCAAAATGTTTTCAATAAAGCCTTCATAAAATCTCTGAGACCACAAAATAATCTCTCCACGAACGAACGTCATGCCCTAAAACCCCTAAAGTCCAATCCCAACATCGTTATCACCACCGCCGATAAAGGATCCTTAGTTGTAATTCTAAGCACTAATGAATATATTTTCAAAGCCCTCGGCCACCTCACTCCACCTATAAAATTTTCATCAACAACCCAACGTCAACTTTCCTAACAGAAATTCGGTCTTTCCTCCTCCAATTTGGACCAGAAGAAGGTCTCACCTCCAAAGACATATCCCTACTTTCACCCCCAAACCTCAGAACAACCCACTTTTATCTCCTCCCAAAAATACACAAATCCAACATCCCCTGTCGCCCTATAGTTTCCAGTAACAATTCTCCCACCAAAAGAATCTCCTCATTCCTTGATCACAACCTCTTGTACTCTTCTTGCTCTCCTTCACGAAATATGCACATCTCTTTCGCAACCGTTTAAATTCTGTCTCCATTCTCTCCACTCCCTCTCTACCTCTATTCCCCATGCAGAAGGCTTATCCTCCCTCCGGCATTATCTTTCTCTACGCCCCCTACCCCAGCGCCCCTCAAGTGAATTTCTCCTTAATATTGCCACTTTCGTCCTGACAAAAATGCATTCTCGTTCCAAAATTGTTTTTACCTACAGACCAAAGGCACAGCAATAGGAACGAGGATGGCACCATCATACGCCAATCTCTTCATGGGCCATCTCGAAGAGACTTTCCTGACACAGCAACCCTTCAACCTCTTTAATAGGTCCGCTACATAGACGACATTTTTCTCCAGACACACGGGACGTCCCTCAATAATTTCTTATCGGCCTTAAATTCGTCTTTCACCGTTAAATTCGCTTCTTCCATTCCAGACTCCACCATCTAGTCTTTTCTGCCTCCAACGCTTCTAGTCTTTTCTGGCCTACTTATCCAATGGTCAATGCTTCTGATCCAATGAGTTCCACGTCCATACGAATGTTTTTTCGTCTGTAGTTCTATCTTCTTTGAACACAGCAGTTGTCTTTTCTTTGTGAATGCTCTCTTAGCTTGAAATGTTCTTCGCTTTATGTCTGAGGTATATCTTCCATCCCATTAGATTGTATTCCCAGCCCGAAATTTCCAGCGCTTCGTCCTTCTTTACCTGTCAGAGCATTTCTCCCATTTGCTCGAGTACTTCTTCTATTTCGTCATCTGTATGGCTAGACGTCGGCAGGCATACTTGCACGCCCGCGGTGCCCGTGGGCTCTCCTTCCAGCTTCACCAACACAATTCTCTCGCTGTACATAGCCTTTACTCTTCTGCGCCTGAGATGTGAGGACACGCCTCAGGCGTTTCTCTCTCTCTCTCTTCAATCCTTAGCTGCGGTCGTGCTTATCATCTCGGTTGTCCTTCTCGTTTCTCACGGATTTGTTTTTCGCCAAGGAGAGTTTAATTCGTTTTCTATGTCGGTGTCATTTGACGTCCAAAGTAAAGCGTTGCTCAGTCCACATGACGTCGGCAGGAGCAGAAGGCACGACAGAGAAGACTCTATTATTTCTAGAGGTTGAAAAGGTTCCACCAATCCGTCATTGACAATCACGCAGTTTGGTTTTTGTCTCGAAGCAAATACAGATATAACTCATAAAGCATTTATTGGTTAATTTGACAAGATGCTAAAAGCAATATGTACGTAAATACAATATATGATATAAACCATGAACTCAGTAATCAACTCGAAGGTCGGTTTGGTAGGTGATGGTAGAGTTCACCCAGTACTATGCCCGTGCGGCGTGTGAAATTCACACATCAGGGTAGGGGGGCCAGTTCCTTTCCCTGTGCCGGTTATGGTTTCCCATGAAGACCTGGTACCCGAAAAATCACGAAGCTTGGGTCGAGCTGTAGGTGTCCAGAGTGCCTTGCCCGGGAATCAAACCCGGACCCTTTGGTCAGCAGTCGAACGCACTTCTTCCGGACTACACGTACCCTTAATATACATCCATATATAGCTGCTTTTTAGAATTTTTAAAAATCGTTAATGGTTCTCTCATAAACAGTTTTTCAGTTTTAATGATGTTGCTCAACCTTATTTTTGGCAGAAAAATAATGAAGGAATTTAATAAACACAAGCAGTCCAAGTGTTTATCACGAGAAAGTTTCAATATAGCACCAATTTTGAATGTGTGATCAAGGTGACGAAATCACGTCGCAAGTTGTTCGATTGAGCTGAAGAGATGAGTACTTTGTATATTATCCTTGCACAGATTTTTATATATATTTCCGTTCACGGAGATAGATTAGTGCATGCGTCACGCCGGGCGTTGTAGCAGCAGCTGTTGCGACAGGGCGGCGAAGTAATTCTCACTCCCGGCGATCTCCCCATTGATACCTTTGATGAGGCCTCGTGAGCCGGCGACTTCCGTGCGTCGGCAGACCGTGGAGTGACCCAATTTTGATTTGCCTCATATCCCTATCCTGCCGCAACGGTGAGAAGCAAGTGAATGTTGATAGGTTCTAAGCCTCCTTTCTTTCATTGCTACAAGTTTAATAATACCTCGTGCGATGGAAAATTTTAACTTATACTATTTGATACTTTAGTTGAAGAATGTTTTCCTCAATGTTAAAACGACCATAAATATCACCGTTTTGTTTACTGAATCCAACTAATTTATAAACAAAATTTGCCAGCATGAATGAGAGGGCAATGCGTGTAAATGAGGATGAAGACTTTCTGTCCGAACGGGAACGGAGGGGCAATTCCCGACGGCGCAAATTCTATTAGCGTTCGGATAACTCCCGGTTTACCTTCAGGAGAGTGAACTCGGGTTCATATTCTTTTTAATTTTTGCCAACGAATCGAACCACGAAGTGAAAAATAAGAATAGGATACTCGCGGATGACACGATGCTTTACTGGAAGATTTATGGGGATGAAGATCGATTAGGACTAGCGAAGGGCATGCATGGATTGCATTTTGAAATGGCGTGCAAAATGAGGATTGACAATAGACTATAAAAAGGTTCAGTGGTAAATTTCTTTAAAAGATCCATGGGTTAGGTGCACAAACTTGCAGGAGTTGATATGGGAGTAGTTGATACGATAAAATCCCTTGGAGTAAATACAGCGGACGACTTATAATGGGGCCTCCACGTACGCAAAATCTGCGGGCAAGCTTAACAAAGAGTGGGATTTATTTGGGGCGTTGTAGGCGGGAACGAGTGTGAAGGTGAAGGAACGTCTCTACCATGCTCTCATGGGGCCCCATATGAACTATGGACGTAGTTTATGGGATCCGACGGAAAAAGCTTTCATTCGAGAAATTGAGAAGGTTCAACGCAGGGCCATCCGTTCCGTTTAAAACTGTGATGACCAAAGGAAAAACGTCACAGAAATGATTCGAGAGTTTAGATTAGAACAAGGGCAATTTAAAGCTAAGTTGATTTTATTAAATATATTCAGAGCCACTTGTGTCTGTGATGGGGTCTCGCCAATTATTCCTTATCCAATATATGTACACTTACATTGGTCGTTTAAATCAATAATATTAAATTCGAGAAATATACGCCACAACTAGCAGGCTGAAGGGCTTCTTGGTCCCACGGACTTTACGGGATATTAACCGTATGGCTGGAGCTTACAAGACTGCCACTTGCCACCCGCAGAGTAGAATAGTTTTTTCTGATATGCATACGTTTTACACTAATGTGGTGTGTTTCGTTGGCAAGTTCCTTAACGGGTGACCGAGTGTAACTGACATACAATTGACTTGGCGCATGGTACCACCCTCCATAACCGTCTTTTGCTGCATTTTCAAGTCCCCCCTTCCGCCCCTCGTCCTTCTCCGTCGGGTAGATGCCGCACGCGGTGCATTGCTAACAACAACAACAAGGTGGCATATTACCCACCCGTTGTATCGGGGGTGGGGACCATATGTTGCGTGGATTGATAGAAGTTTCCCCTTTTTTCTACTCAGTTTTGCATGTTCTCGCTTGGTATTGGTGGTGGTCTTTTATTTACATAAGTGGTTGTGTTTCATTTTTATTCCATTATTTTTTATGCAAACGAGAACTTTTATAGTGGGTGGAATTCACACTTGTTTTGAACTCTTTTTTCCGCTAGTATGCACGTATATGGGCTGGCGTTTCCATGACCGTCTTTTCAGGGATTTCGAGTGGATGTTTTATTCCCTTTTCATCTACATCTACATCTACTCAATACCCCGCAAGCCGCCGCAAGGGCGTGTGGCGGGGGGTGCTAGGACACCACCCATAATTTAGAAAAGAAAAAGAAAAAAAAACCGCATGCAATAACGAGAAAATCATATATAAAAAAAAACATGGCATACATTCATGCATGAACACTTACACCCCACACACATGCAAACACTCAAACTACCAACTAACATACACATGCACCTGAAAGTATACCTAACATCTCTATAGTGTTTAATTTTGTTCCGACTTGTAAATTCAAAGTTTTTAATATTTCTAAACCCTTTAAATACCATTCCTCTCCCTCATCCCTTACCCATCTCACCTAGTGATTGCATCCCCTACCTCACACCCCTTTGGTGGATCGGGGGTATGCATGTAGATGCAGATGGCAGTACTATAGCTATTACACGTAATACCTATTTTGATAGATTTCGAGTTTTGAATTTAGCAAATAATCAGTTAGACATATCATAACGTGCCTTAGAAAGTTAATACTTAATCAAAATAAGTAATGTACTCCATTATTATTTGATAAATTGTACCAATATCTGTATTAATATGTTGATGGACATTCAAATTAAATCAACGCTGTTTGAAATAGTTGCTTGCTGACCATATTCATGAACTCCTGTTATTTGGACGTGGAGGGTAATCATTTTAAAATGCAGATAATCATCAAATACCACTTAGCCGTTACATATTCGCTTTACGCAACATTATGTAAAACGATTGTACGTACGATTTTCTTTCGCAATATTGGTCATAAAATGAAGCCATTAATGTCATAATGCCGATACAGTATTACATAAGTGAATTATCTGTTGATGCAGTTATTACGTGAAAGAAACGCATTTGTGCCCATGATTTATTTTTGAAGGATTTCACCTAATTAGCTCATGGACACACTCTGTCAGTCTTTGACCTCGAGCGCATACTCAGGACATCAGCCCTCTTTTCCCAATCGCGCTGTGCACAATTAATGTAAATGGCGTGAATATCCTGTAATATATCATGGGTTGTGGAACGACCAAGATGTCCTTTTATCAAAGGTGAAGTAGAAAGTGAAATTAACTCTACGGCGCGTTACTTTCATAATTTCAGCCAAACGTTGATTAAAATGGGAGATCGTGATCTCTTGTAGGAGGGTTGCTATTTGTTATTTGAGCCTTGACAACACCAAGGGCTTTAGGCGCCATCTGACGTTTCCATCTGAAAGTTTGACCCTTTCAACGATAACTTCCTACAGAGCATCTTGTCGTTTGATCATGCCTTGTGTTGTTTACAGTGACTTGAAAATTCTGTCTCAGCAAAAAAATGGAGTTAACTCGTGAACACTTTCGTGCGATGATTTTTTACGACCTTCGACGTGGATTATCAAGACAGGAGGGCATCGATCAACTTACTTCCACTTTTGACGATGAAACCTATCCTTTGCCACTGTGAAACACTGGTATAACTAATTCCATCCCGGCCGCCGTTCGCTCAGTGACGAAAGTCGTGAAGGTCTTCCAAAATCATTTGCCTTGCCAGAAATCATTGATGCTGTACATGAACTAGTAAAGGGGGATCGCCATATGACTTATCGTGAGATTGAAGAATCCTTGGGGATTAGTATGACGAGCATCAATAAGATATTGCTTGAAAATTTAGCTGAGAAAAAAATTGTTCGCGTTGGATCCTGCAAAATTTGACAAAAGCTCAAAAAGATGCTCGTGTCAATTGGTGAAATGAAATGCTCAACACATACAATCGTGGTGCATCAAAAGCTGTGTATAGCATCTTCACAGGTGGCGAATCTTGGATACATGCGCATGATCCCGAAACAAAACAGCAATCCACTGTATGGGTCTTCCAAGACGAGCCAAAGGGATTCGTGCACGAAACACAAGGAAGCACATGATCGCCTGTTCCTTCGGAATAACTGGACATGCGGCAACCGTACCTATAGAGCAACGTAGAACCATGAGTTCTGAATCGTACACGAGTATTTGTTTGGCAGAAGTGCTTGGTGAAATACGGAAAAAGAAGCGGCAAAAAATGATCATTCTTCATCATGACAATGCAAGCTCTGACAGATCAGCTGAATTAACTACCTATTTGACTGGCCAAAACGTCGAATTGATGGGTCATCCTCCGTACAATCCTGATTTAGCACCGAATGACATCTTTTTATTCTCATTTATCAAGAAAAAATTGCGTGGGCAACGTTTTTAAGCACCTGAAGAAGCAATTGATGAATTCAAAAATCATGTTTTAGAGGTACCTCAATTGGAGTGGAAAAAGTGTTACGAAAATTGGTTCTATAGAGAAGTGGATTGATTATCATGGAGAATTCTTCGAAAAACAATACAGCCATTTTCAATAATATATTAATGTATTTTACTTATTAGGCTGAAAACACAAATAGCAACCCTCGTATTACTATTGGGTATTCCACCGGTTAATTTAGGTTTTGGGTGGACATAGGCAACACAATGATAAAATGATAATTCCCTTGTCTCTCCTAGCAAAACACAACCTAACATCCAACACTATAATATTTATCTCTTCACTTACACATTTTTCCTTCCTCCTCTCATTCCATCCAATATTCCCATTCTATTTCCACTCCTCCCTCGTGCGGATAGCCATCTACCCTCTATCATAGTCTTCAAAATCCCATTTCCCATCAATATTGCGATATCAATATGGTTTGCAACAATATTCCCGACTTCCTTTGGATTTCTCCAAACAATCTCCTGTCCTCCTCACCATAGCTACAAGCACCACGCATACCTTATAGCACTTCGTCGCTTGTTTCCCTTTCAGTACACTTCATATTGCCCATCCTTCCGCCCACCCGCAGTTCAAAAGCCTCTAGTCTACGCCTATCATCCTGCCTCAATGGCCATGTTTCCGCACCATACAAAGCCTTGCTTCACATAAATGTTTTGACAAACCTTTCCTTTCCATCCTTATTCAACGTCGCTGTCATCAATTTCTTCCACATAGTGAAAACGTCTTTGCAGAACGCATTTCTTCTTATTTACTACTTAGGCTATTTTGGTCCGGGACGCTTCCGAGAGAGAGATAATGCTCCACTTGCTCTAGCTCGTGAGATAGGGAATGGTGAGTCGATTCCACACTCTTTTCACCATATCCAACCGAATGCCACCTTCAGAAAAGCCTGATTGGGCTGAATTGGAGCCACTGGAGCCTCCTTACCATGCAACTGTTTCCGTGGCGCCGCTGGCAGCGAGGCCCATCCGGACTCAGATCACCGCCGCAGTTACGGCGCTTAGTGGAAACGAACCCTCACTTTCAATTGCTCCCCTCCCATCAAAACAAGCAGCGCACGTGTCATTTCCGTCTTTTGTCTGTACCAGGTGCTGTCGCAGGCGTCGAAACGGGGCACGACAGCGGCCCAAAAGATGTATGCGCGAAAGAGTGCCTTCACGCTTTGTGTCTAGCTTATTCGATGCCAGCATGCGAACAAAAGCAGATTGCGCTCCGAGGCGTGGCGTGCCGCTTCCCTTCCTTGGTTGAGACGACTGCTTCTTCGGAATTTCGCTCCTCTCCGGCTTTGAAATGTCTTCCCACGAATTCCTTTCTCCAGGCTCCTGCGATTGTAGAAATGAGAATATGCGAGCAAACCCGAGCTCATGCACGCCGTTGGCTTTTGTGCACCACGGGCGGGTAATCTGATTGTGAAACTTGGCATTGTGACACGTACACGTATATGCCGGCAGGTAGCGGTCACTGGAGGGTGATCTCCCCATTTGCCAAGTGGGGAACATCTGCAGGGAAATGGTATCATCTGCACGGCGCTGGAAAAATTCATATCTGAGGAGGTTTCCCATGCGTGATTGGACCAAAAGTCAGCAAAACACTCACGCAAAAGGTTTGGGTGAGCCTGTTCATGCTTACCTGTTGCCGCAAAGATTGCGGGGTTTTAGTCCACCTCGGACTTAGGTATGTCATGGGACATAAAAGCAGTTAGTAGAGACAGAAGACCTCATTATGCCGTTTCAAGGAAATCATTATTTTATTGTAATTTTCACCAATGATCTGCCATGCTCATCGGCAGCTTTCAACTACACTTTCGGTTAATGCAGTTTTATTTTTGTGGAAACAAAAAAACATTAAAATGTTTCAGTGTCTCGTCCTCATCAAAATCTGTCATGCCCTTTCTAGTTAGAGAAAAGCATATTCATCTACAATTACACAATACCCCACAAGGCACCGCGGGGGCGCATTGAAGGGGGTGTTGGGTCATCACATATTAGTGATCAATAAGGTTTCCTTCATTTAGAAGACCTTTGTAACGAATCTTGCATTCTTGTGTAAGGTGTAAGTATCATTCAAAAAGCAATAATTCTCGGACGGAATTCCACTTTGGGATTTCACGATGATTTCCGTACTTTATTTCATTTATGTTGTACCTCGTCAATTGAACTGGAGAATTGCTATAAGGGGATCGGAATGGTGCGGTGGCTAACGTACTGGCTTCCCACCGAGAAGGCCCGGGTTGGAGGCGAGAGATATTTTTCAGGGGTATCCCTTGAGGTGTTTTGTGGAGAGCACCTTGGGTGAGTACGACGTCTGTCGGATGGGACACTAAACTGCGGACCCCTTGGAGCCTTTCGATAAGAGTAGGCCAGTGCCGACGCCGGGTTTCTCTCCACTCTTCCTTCCCCATCCATTCCTATTGGCGCAAATGACCTCAGCTATCGGTCGCCTGCCCTAAAAACTGCTTCTACTTGTTATACTTTCCTAGTTTTAGTAATTCTTAACGCGCATATCCAAGAAAAATTTAATTTCCGATAACTATACCAATCTCAGTTTTAATACCCTCGCCAAGGCGTTTCTTCACCGCTAGGTTGATTTTCTCGGCCACACAAAATGATGAACAAATTTGGCTTGTTTTCTACCCACCTATATAATTTCACCATATTTCAGAGGTTTTAGTCTCAAAAAAATTGAATACGAGTACCTTTCAAATCAAGTGACCCGGCTGAGGACGAAAGTTGCCAGAAACGCGTCGAGAGCAGCATGCACCTCTCGCCAGTGCGCATCAAGCACGCACCGATTGACTCTCAGACAACCATTTAAGCACGTGTGTGCTCATCATGACGAGGTGCATCTTAGAGGCGAGGGGAAGGTGATGCCTTCGGACTGTGGCGTTGCTCCGGCATCAATCTTTGCCGACAGCCATCCCCCGAAAATCTTTCTCGTCGGAACTCAACCGCTGTCAGGTTATCCACTGAATATCGGGTAGGACCGCAATTTCTCCCATCGGATGAATAGACTGACCTTGTGACCGAGGTGTTGGGAATCTGCATCCCGGGAAACTGTCCTTATAATATCTTATCTCCTTAAAAAACAACCAGGAAGACGATCTCCTTTAACTCTCGTGGCAGAGTTTTTATGTCGGGTCCTTAAAACTACGTAGCGGCGGTCCCCATGACCCAATCGGGTCCATGGAATCAAAGAGGAGGTCCAGGGTGGATGAAGTGGTGGTGCGGGGTAGACACTCCTTTCACCACGACGCCGCACCGTCAGGTGGATTTCTTGTCGAGCGCTCCAGGAGGTGAGTTCCCTCGCATAATGCGGAAACGTGAGTGAATGAATGGCTGCCGAGAGAGCGGATCCAGGGGCGTGCAGGTCCCTCGAAATCAATCCTCGCAAGTGTGTACAGAGTCACAAGAGCAGACCGACTTGGCCTCTTACCGAAACCCCAGCAATGCGAGGGCCCGTGATGCGAACCCCGGAAAATGCAGAGCCCTCGTGGGGCCACGTGCCGCACCGTCGCGCGCAGGCAATAATGGTGAGGAACGGAGGCTGAGGGTATTATCAGCCGAGGGCGAGTTTGTGTTTCCCTCGGGTGTACTAAAAACCTAAGGTATCTACAAATCTCATTGGGAAGAGATGCTCTTCTTCCGAGTTCCACTTCGTTATATTTTTATGACAAAAGTTCCGTTGAATTGCATAAACTTCAGCATTTTCACTCGGTAATTATTAAATTTATCTGAACTCCCTGTAACAAATGCATGATGAAATCGAAAAATATAGTTTTATTTGGCATCGCTTAATACAGCGGACCGAAATCTATTGCATAATTAAAAATACCTTTATCTCTTTTAAAAATGGAGGGAGGGGCTTTGAGAGTAATACTCTTGCCAGCAGTGGTATTTCTATGTGTGTATTGTCCTCTGGGTGGGGTGTGGATCAATGACAGCCTTAAGTATTTTATTAAGAGCATGCTATATTCTAGCGGAATAATTATTTCTTGGTGGTGTAACTTCTTTCATCTTCTTTCCTAATCGTTATTCTTGCTTATAAAATATTTCATTTGTCATTTCATGGAAAATATTTCATTTGTCCTCATACTTGGCCCACATAATTCTAACTGGAAGCACCTGCGGGAGTGGGTATTCATTTCTTTCTATGGATTGATTGATTTCAACGTCGATGCAATTAAAGATTATCGAATATGTAGTGCATTCATCGTTTGAAAAACAACTCTCTTAATTTTAGGGAGTCCCATAGTCATACGTGTGAGCTATATTATCATTTTGGTAATTTCCAACTCTAATTGTGAAAATGATATGAATTTCATTGAAAAATTGGACTTCATTTTCATTTATTACTTTTATTGGCCATACTATGGTGGTTAGGCTTATCGTATATGAATAACAGAAGTAGTTTATTTAATATGTATATATAGGTGAAATTTGTAGCGTATTTATTTATTTTGAAGTCACTTTCTTGAATGAATGTGTAATTTTCTTCTTCATTACTCAAAAACTTTATTCATCTATGACAAATCCCCGAGGCATATAATATCTAATTTTGTAAAATGTTAGTGATTCATACAAGTTAAATGAGAGCCCTTGAGCTCGGTGAGGCAAAAATCCTAGTGATTGTTGAGCCATTTCGTTTGACTTCAGAGAGTGAAGTGTGTGCAGAAGCTGGGAGTAAACCGCCGATAAGTTCTGCTGTCATCCCGGTTTAATCGGTAGAGGGAAAGAACTCTTCCGTAGATAGTTTGTCCCCCTTCGAACACATTCCAGCCACTCTATTTTCTGGGTTACGGCAGCTCTCATCAACCCGTCGGCGTCACGGATTTCAGAGGTGTGTCGACTCTTCCCGATGGAATGCAAAAATTACGAACTGATGAGAACGGATGGAATACGAGAGGGTAGGTTTCTAGGGATGGATCCGGCTTCAAATTGGCTCAACTACTCCTTGTGAACACTTCAATATAAAAACAAATAATGTAGCCTTATATACAGTCAACCTATATTTTTGGTAAATAATCAACCACATACGTGTAACTTCGGTCTCGGAGAAGTTTTTAGTAAAAAAGAATCGAATTTATTTGTAGGCATAACTTTAATGCATTCAACAATAGTCTGTCCTCTCTGATGTCCCGAGGCTGAAGAATTTCGAACTATTTTCATATTTTCGCTACTTTTCAATGGCCTTATATAATTTGTTGTCTCAGGCGTAACTTTGTGGAATTTGCATAACATATTGAAATGTAATGAAATAATTGACTTTGTAATTCCACACACTTTATTTAAAAACACGACCCAGGTTTCGACGGGGAACGTCATCATCAGGTGTCAGGTGTCATCATCAGGTGATGATGACGTTCAACGTCGAAACCTGGGTCGTGTTTTTAAATAAAGTGTGTGGAATTACAAAGTCAATTATTTCATTACATTTCAATGCCTTATATAATATTTCATTCTTAAAAATGTAAAATATTTTATATTGCCAATTAACACAAAAATACGCCAAATAATGTTATATCACTCTGTTTTCTAATTCGTCGTTTTGGGAGATGCCTTTCAGAAATGTTCCATAGCTTAAGTATCAGAAGTTACCGATTATTTTCTGCATCAGCATTAAGAAATACATTATCCTCAGTTAACCAGAAGTATCGAAAAAATTTTCAAGACTGTTGACACGAAAATCTCTTACACCAACAACAGCAAACTAAAACAGCTCCTAGGAGACACCAAAGACAAAACACCTACAACAGAGAAGTCTGGCATTTACCAAATCAACTGTGGGACTTGCCAAGCTTCTTACATAGGCCAAACACGAAGAAACATTCTTACTAGATATAAAGAACACTACGCCCACTACAAACACAATAAACCAGACAAATCCAGGGTGGCAGAGCATTTAATTGAAACAGGACACCACATGACAAAAGACAATTTAAATCTCCTAAAACAAACTACGAATAATTTACTTGACGCTGATGAGAGCATTTTAATTTTCAAAAACAGAGACAATCTCCTAAACAGTGACACAGGACCTATTTCACATTCCTCGCTTTTCTCCCTGTTAAATTTAAAATAGCCCTTAGTTCATTGTAAACCTACAGTCTCTTCAACGTTTGTGCTTCTTAACCTTTTTTCCTTTCCCTTCCCTAAACTGTCAATTCTCCGTTTTTGAGGTGTTCCCTTCATCCTCTGCAAGGTTTTTCCCACATCCTCAACGGTCATTTGTCTGTAGGTTGCCTTTCACTTCTCCCTCCCCCACAAACGTTCGCTTAACGGTTGTGCTAAGCTTCCCCTCCAATTTTCCCCCCTTTTTGCAACGGTCGTTTCCTTGATCGTGTAATTCCCCCTCCCCCTCACTACATAACCTATATTTTCAAACTCCTCTACCATCAGCCTTGTCTATTGGCTCTTGTCTCTTACACCACCCTCCCCTCCCCCTCACATGTAACACTATATATTCTTCGGATCGCCCTTACCCTTTCTCACTTCGACTTGTGTTGTCGTGACGATTACCCTTCAGTACGCTGAAGAGGGCTACTTTGTGGCCGAAATACGCGTATTCGTATTCACCTTTCTTATCCTCTCCTTTTTACCTTTTACCCCTTCTTGACTTGTGGCGCTAGCCAACTAATTTCATTTGTACTTTGTTTAGAAAGGTAAACTGTTTACGGCTATTGGAGTTTTACATTCATTCAAGCATTAAATGGTTTTCAAAAGGAAGGAATACAAACAGGCGGTGGAGGAAATCATGGAGGATGGTAAAGAGCTAAGTACTATCGAAGAAAAATGAGAAAGTATCAAGAAAGGGTTATCGGAAGCCGCAAAAGGCAAATTGGAACCGTTAACGCTACAAGGACTAGGAAACCATGGATCACGGATGAGATGAATACAAAGATGGATGAGCGGTGAAAATGGAAGAATATAAATACAGAGTTAGGCAAAATGAAGTTCAAAGATTTAAACAAATAATTAAGGCGGGAAACAAATAAAGCAAAATAAACATGGTGGAATACTCAGTGCGAGGATATGGAGAGTCTGCAGAGGAAGGGTGAAAGCGGTGCGCTGTACAGCAAAGTTAATCGCTATCGGGAAGTAAGAAAGGAAGATCTATGCTAACAGTCAGAGATAAGGCGGGTAAGGTAATAGTTGACGCTGGAAAGATCCAAGAGAGATGGAAGGGGTATATAGAAGAACTGTATGGTAAAAAACTTAGGCCAACAAAGTTAGACATAGAAAAAGAATATGACGTAGAGGAAGACAGCTTAGGTCCAGGCATACTAGACAATGAGATAGAAAGGGCATTAAGGGAGATAAAAATTAATAAGGCCGTGGGGGTGGATAACATTCCCACTGAACTATTAAAATGTTTAGGAAAACATTTCAGGAAAAGATTTTCCAGTAAGAAAAAGGCTAAGCTAAACTATAAAATAGGAGGGCGAAAACTAGAGCAGGTAGAACAGTTTACGTATCTCGGTAGTGTTTTGGACGAGCACGGTCAAAGTAGTAGGGACGTAAGGAGAAGAATTGCGCTAGGCAAGGAGGCTTTTACAATGAGGAGGAAGTTGATGACAGGGACGTTGAGTAAGGATGTTAAGATAAGACTCGTTAAAACTTTGATATGGAGCGTAGCTATGTACGGCGCAGAAACGTGGTCTTTGAAGCTGGAGGATAGACGTAGACTGGAGGCTTTTGAAATGTGGGTGTGGAGAAGAATGGAGAAGGTGAAATGGACAGAGAAGAAAACAAATGAGGAAGTACTTGGTATCGTGGGCGAAGAGAGGGGTTTGTTGGGAGAAATCCTATGGAGGCAGGATATTGGATGAAGGGTGTACTGACCGGCAGTGGGATGTTGAAGACTGTGATTGAGGGGAGAATGTTAGGCAAACGAGGAAAGGGAAGGAACAGGATAGGGATGTTGGACGGGTTGAAGGGAGGAAGAAAGTACTCAGAGATGGAGAGGGACCTGATGTAGAGTGGGATGTTGTGTTTTGCTAGGGGCCACAAATTGTTGAATTAGCAATTTTGTCCATCCAAAAGCCTACCTTAACCGGTAGATTACCTAAATTACCTAATATTAATAAATAAATAAATAAATAAATAAATAAATAAATATATATATATATATATATATATATATATATATATATATATATATATATATATATATATATATATATATATATATAAGGGTCCCGGTAGTCCAGTGGGTAGGACGTTGGACTGCTGACCAGAGGGTCTTGGGTTCGATTCCCGGGCAAGGCACTCTGGGCACTCTGGGCAGCTGTAGCTCCACCCAAGCTTAAGTGATTTTTCGGGTACCAGGTCTTCCTGGGAAACCATAACCGGCACAGGGAAAGGAACTGGCCCCCCTACCCTGATGTGTGAATATTCACACGCCATCGGGCTTAGTATTGGATGAACTCGAACGACAACTACCAAACTGACCTTCGGGTTAATTACTGGGTTAATGGCTTATATATTTATACATATATCGTATCGCAAATTTAAGTTTGATATAAATGTAAAAAAGTGCAGTTTTAGTATTAATGCTAAATAAATAAGAAATAAGAACCGACTCGCTAAAATACTTGATTCATACGGCACCGATCTCTCTCCCGGCCTCTCTGCCTCCCCATCATCACCTGACGGTATTTTTGCATGTGGTATTTTTCCTTTTTACGGTTGGTGACCTAACACCCCCCGCCACACGCCCTTGCGGCGGCTTGCGGGGTATTATGTAGATGTAGACGCTCTCTCTCTCTTTTTCTACCTCCCTTAACTCTCTCCCTAGTAAATGTTTCCCTTATCTCTCTCGACACATCTCTCCTTTTAACCTCGTCCCATCCTCTATATCTTCTCCTACGCATACCTACCCATATTTCTCCCGCTTTGTTTTCAAACTTTCATATTTCTAAGGAGTAATGAATCAACTTAAAATTCCATTCTTTATGTAGCCGCTAGCAATTAGTATTCGTGGATGGGGCTGATGCATTAATCGTATGTAACTTCAGATGTGCTGTTGGGAGTTTTTCTTCTGTCGTTTCAGTTAAGTTTAAGAATTTATCGAAAAATTTTCCGTGTCTGGTTTGTCAGTGTTTAACTTTCTTCCAAGTCTATTACTCAACTTGCGGGTATGGTTTGGATAATATATTGATATTTTGTAAATTAATTGTGAAAGTGTTGGAAGCTATCTGCCTATACAGGAAGAGTTTCCTCGACATTAAATTACTTGAATATTGAATGTGGATTTTTTTAAATTTATCTCATCCTGTTCAGGGTTTTCCTCCGACAAAATTACATTCACGTTAGTTGACCAATTGTATGGTTCCTGTGTACCGACAAAAGATTCTTTCAAAAATTAATTATTTATGAATGAGAAATTAAGAGACCCACGGTTTAACCTTCACCTTGGACTCCCATCTTAGCTATTAAAATCCCTAAGGTGCTCGAATATAACAGTTACATACCTGGCGGCCCTGGACGTGTGCAATGGACTCCGATATCCTTGCACGAAATGACACAACCTTTGATCGATGCCATCCATTCGACTTTAAAGCATAGCTCCATGATCAATCCTCAAGGGACAAGGCCGCAGATGGCGATCGTCACTTCGACCCACTTGACGCCACTCTTTGCCCTCTTTACTTAGCAGTGTCATGCCCTGAGGGGATGTAGAATCTCTTCGGATCCGCAGTCCATGGCATCGTCGACGTCTACACATGAGCCCGCTGCCCGAAGCACTTGGTGCTCGCAGTGGCCGTTCCAACCGCCTCGCTCACCTGGGAGGCGTCGCCACGCGGCATGCACGTCGGGTGCCGCCTCGCAGGCGCCTCATGGCCTCAATCGCACGCCTGAGATAGCTTCTGCCTTTCACTAGTTCCTCAACTTCTCGTATTGGCGATCCTTCCCGATGGCGAGTACTCCCCAGGCTTTGGAAATAGGGGTTGCAGGTACCGCAAGGCTCTCTTCCGGCTCATGGATGGCACCTGCCACTCACCGAACGATCTCGGGACCCTGGGAAGCTTCTCGACCGCCCTCCCCGATGTATTCTGTTGAATCCACTTAGTCCGATTGATATGGCAAGTTTTCATTTCTCTACCCAAATCCATATTATTTTCAAGAAGAAATGTCCTGTCTTCAGCTTTGGAATTATTGAGAAAACACAGTAACTCTTTTGGCGTGGAGTGCTAGGGAGACCAGTGATGCACACACCATTATGAGTCGGTAGAAGCCCCAGAAAATATGCTTGTATTATTAGCACAAACACACGCATTCCTGCGCACGCAATGCAATACTTGGCGTGGTTGGCTAAATAATAATATTAACACTTTTAAATAAAAATAGCCAAAAAATGCAAAAATATCAGTTGTAAAACTACCTACCGGTTTTGAAAAGTTTTTGGACTTTTATTGTTTTTTTCTATTTTACTCTTCCACTTATTCTATGCCACATAATGTTATGAACTTCCCTCCTCCGTTGCACACCTGCCTTTCAGGCAGTTTATTGAATTTTATCAAACAGCTTCCCATCCTGAGACCCCTGAAGTTAAGCGTCACAATTCATTACCACTGAATAGTAATCTAAATTTTCATCTACTTCTGGAAAACATGTGTGAGTTGATGATGATATCCCTACATGTATTTCTAATTATAATTTATGAAATTCAATTGAATTTATTTATATTTTTACGTGATTTTCGACGCCTGAATACGTTCGAGTGTTTTTACTTCATTTTTTATGAAATCAAGCTCTTTCTTCTTTAACAGTCTGTTGATATCTCCTCTTGGATCTTCATTTCTCCTAAATTTTATTCTTCCACCTCAATCCCGCCCGTCGCTCCTCTTATCCCCATCACTCTCAATCGTTCTCTTCCAGGTACGTTTACAATCATTGCGTCTTAATGATCGTACTCTCTCTCTAATTCTTTCTACCTGTCACAGCTAGCCGGTTTGTAAATTTGACATTCCTTTATGCTGATATCCTCTTATGTCTCCTGATAATATTGTAACTCCGTCGTTCCACGTTTAGCTCCCGTTTCTCGAGTTTCATATTCAGTAATACGGTTACCCCACATTGACTCTTCTTCTTTCCGCTATACATTACTCAGTAATTATCGCTCCCGCTATCATTTCATCTGGAATCCAACACGATTCTTTGTGTTGGAGCGTGTGATCCGTCTCCACGTATGCAACATGCGATGTTTATGTTTTTCTAGAATGTTAGTTGTGAATGTATGCTAAACATTTTTAATGGAAATAAATGTAACCATTGTACCAAGGCATGTACGTGTGAAATACTTCTGTACGCATGAGCAACGAGCTGCCAGTATTTTTCTCCTTTCTTTCTAAATTACTTTAACCCAGCTTCGTCCTCACATTTCATTATCTTCATTCAAACGAGAGTGGTTCCCTCAATTTATTTCAAAGCCGGGGATAGCGCATGAAATATAGATTTAGGTATTATAGAAATACAGCCGTGGTTGTAGAATTAAATAAACAGATAAAATATGCCGGATTATTAAGTCCGCAAGGTCATTTGCTTGGAGAATTGAGAGTACCCCATGAAATTTAAAACGCGACCTTTAACCAATGGTTTATAAAATTCAGGTATCCGGAGGTGTTTTACCTGCGATAAGTGCTGATTCTCAGGGAGATATGCCAGCTCTGAAGAAACCAGCATAAAACAAAATATATTTGCCAATAGAATCCATTTATATTCTTTCCAACATTCCATGTACTCTCTCTTTGAATTAATTAATCTACAAAAAAGAGCTGGTGAGCCCTCCGTTTGAAATGGGAAAGGTTTGTCCCGGTCTCTATCAAGGAACGTGAAAATACAGGCTCCAAAGCCGTCCGGTCAAGTCGGAAAGCTTCTTCGTACCCCAAACCCTTTTGCGTAAGAATTTTTTGACTTTGGAAATTCGAGCGCCGATCGGGAAGGAGGGAATCTCATTCCCACCCTCCTCCTCGCGCGCAACTAGGAGCGCTAATCCGCAATGCCCCGTGGGAGGGCGGGGTAAGCGAGTGGAGGCCGAAGGCAAGGTGTGGGGGCGTGCCGCCAAGTATTGCGGCGGGATGCATTCGCCGGGAAGGGAGTCGCAGAACACACCGCGGAGGGCAACCGAGTGATGGCGAGGGCCGTCTCAGACAGGGGAAGTCTCCTCTCGCCGACCGTGGAGCGCGTCGAGGGCGCGTGGTCACTTCCGACATCCCCCACTCCCAGATGATTTCGCCCCGCTATCGCATCACGAAGCACGGTGATCGCGAGCACCCCGGCCGACCAACGACTCTCCGTGCACAACAACGACTCCTCGTGGCACCACGCACCGCTCGACGCCGCCTCGCTCCCTCCGCGCCAACCCCCTTTCTCCCCTCTCCCCCGCCCCACTCTCGAGCATTCGAACCCGGGGCGCGTACAATCTGCGTTGTTTCGCAATGAGAAAGCCGTGACGTCAAGCGGTAGTCAGCTCGATCGATTCGAGGCTGCTTTAGGAACAGAACCCAGATCTCACGGCCTGCCCCTTCATCCCTCTCCACCGCACACAAACCCACCGACCTCCCCTCCCCACGACTCCCCACATTATCCCCCCTTCCCAATTTCCGCCTCAGCCCGCCGTACCATCCCGACCCCATCTTTCCGCCTTCCCTCCCTCCCTCCCCCACCCCCATTGCCTTCTCAACTCTTTTGGCCCCCCTCACCCCAATCAACCTGATATGCGACTCATGAAGCAATTGCTTTACTATCATATTTTTCACTTGCTGCCGACGTCTCAGGTATTTCAGCATTTTACGGGCATTCCGAAAGGTACGAATTATAAAGATTATGAATATTATCACAGTAATACAAAGTTAGGACAATCATGGACCGTATGTGGTACTAATCTTTGGAAGTGTAAAGGCAAGGCATCTCTACACGAACGGAATATGGACTCACAAAAGTTATGGCAGGGAGCGATATATTCCGATTGATTCCACAGTGTATTTAGATTATATATGCGTAGCCACGCATATTTTTTTCACCAGAATATTTTTTTCCAAACCAAAATTTAATCCTTTATTCTAAAACACTAATTATTGCACGTTTTGATTTTTGTGCGTATACAAGGGTTTGAATCTATGAATATTTGTGCTTGCATGATCGGTACCCTAAAAATCCCAGCCACACACACCTGAGATGGCTAGAAAGAAGGTGATGTGTGCCCGCATATGTATGTATGCACAAGCATGTGAGTCTTGGCAGCGACCAAATTTCATTGGGTTGATTCCGACGATGTGTCACATTAATTTTGTAAGGGTCTCCCGAACCCTAAATCTATTCTGTGTAAGCTTTGCCTCTGTCAGTTACTGACCACGGTCTTTGATCAGTTAACTGATATTCAAGAAGGCATTCAATATAGATATAAAAATGTTAAAATCACAAAAATGAAATGATCATACAATAGATGATAGTTTCTTATCTGTTTGTGACGTAAATAATAACACTGTTGAGGCGATATAGTTTATCAGATAATCTGTTACCAAATCTGAAGTCGAATTTTGGGTCAAAATATGACACCGGGTGACAATACGCATTTCTGAATTATACGGCGAATGAGAATATGGTGAACTAGGGAAAAGAAAAAAAAGTGTAACTATTCTGGTGACTCCAGTATTGGTCATTTAATGTCAAACCCATTGCATATTAGTTTTATTCAATAGAAGTGTTGGCAATTAGTAAGGACATTGTGTTTTTTTGAACTTCTCAAGAGAGAAAGGCGTGCAAAAATGTCGCGTTTACTTATCGCGCCAAGTGAATTTTTGAATACGCAGCCTCTGGTATTGTCGAATGGGGCCGATTGGAGATTTAAGAGATAGATGCCAACAGTTACAGCTTCATGTAATCTTTCTTCCCTCGCAGATTCATAATCAGATCGGACGTAACCACTCTTGCTTTCTAAATCAATAAGTATAATTTAAAATTATTGTCAAACATATCCATTGTTGCATAATTTAAATAGGAATATTATACGCTTAAGTGTTCATGTGTATATTTATGTGAGAAAGATACGGATTTTTGTGCAAAAATGTTTATTTTACATAAAAGACTTGAGTGCTGGTACTTCCCGCAACACGCCCGCCCTTACGATATTTTTTAATACTATTTATTTAGTAATCATGGTCCATTCAACTGAAATGTGACACAATTATATTTTTGTGCTCCATGTAAGAAATATGTTTTGCAAAGGCCCATTCATGTGCGATTCACGATCGCAATTCTTTTCGCACTGCGCATTCCTGGTGTTGATGCACCCCTTGCCACCCACCATTTCAGTGACCTTCCGGGGGCCTGGTAGAAATCCTTAATAGGAGCAGATGCCAATGTAGCCATCCAAAATTGGGTAGGGGGAGATAAATTTTTTTCAAACACCCGAGGGATTATGTTACGTCATGCGATGTTAGGGCACCTATCATACTAGTACATACAAAACTTCTAGGTCATACTTAAAGTTGAAAATACAAAGTATAATAATGCACAAAAATATTTCATACAAACTTAAAAAAGCTTTATATTTTGAAAATGTGCTCCTCAATTTGATGCATTGAATGCTCCCCGGTATAAAAAATAACACTTTTTGGTACATTTTATGGCATAGCTATTTTCACTTTACAGTGGGAAAGTATTAAGGATTGATATTATTTGTACGTATTTATCAGTAATATATTTTAATGTGAAAAAACCACTTGCAACCAAATGTTTCATTTCGTGGGAAATCATCAATCGTAGGTGAAATTCGTAATCCGGAAATGAAGGCTGGCTTTTAAAGGGCCGTCTGAAAATCGCATATTCCTGGTGTATTGATTATGTCGGTAATACATAGCTAATTATAAAATGTTGGTTTTTCTTCCTGAAATATACCAAGCATCTCAACAAAACGGGGTAAATATTAATGTTTTAAGTCATTAAAATATACCAGAGTTCAAATTTTTAAAGTGCCCTTTTAAAATCACGGAGAATATTTATCAGATGTAATAAAACGCAACGAAAGATCAGCACAACAAAATTACTGAACGGTAGCATGCATCGACTACACAAAATAATGATATACTAAGGCTGTGATTCATTTTTCTTTCAATTGTTTAAATATATGTGTTGTTGAATTCATAAACCGTCTCTGATGAGGCATATCATAAATAATATTTGATAATTTTCGATATTTTTGATATAATTGTTTTCATTCTTCTTAGTAATCGCTGAAATTATTAGTAGAAGTCCATCGAATATCAATAAGTTAAGAAAACATTTATAAATAAATACGAAAAACCAGTATTAGGTTGAGGATTATACTCTGATTGCACGTAAGGCAACCAGGGATAACCTCAATGAACAGGAAAGCTATATATTTATCTCATTACTTAGGCATTTTGTATTTTACCGATGTAAGCGAAACAAGTTGAATATTTTTGTAAATTAAATCAAATAAACTCGCTATATCGATGAGACATGAAATGAATGAAGTCCGCTCGGTACACTCGTGATATATTCAGGAGGAGGTGTATCCTGTACTCTGCTAATTAGTGATGGGAACGTTTGTAACCCAAATTACGAGGTCTGTCAAGAAAGTAACTTACGTTTCGGCCTAGCGTGGTGGAGGTTAGGGCTACTGCCACCTTCTTGGTGTTTAAACATCGCTATGCTCAGTTTGCACTCTGATGTGGTAATGTACAGACTGTGGTTTTCCTACTGTGGTTGCTCACTGTGAACTGTTAAAATGTGTGCTACAATAGGAAATCCGGCGAGTTGTGAAGTGCATTCTGCGATTAGGCTTTTACCGGCGAAGAAACACAAGCCAATTGAAATCCATAGGCAAATTTGTGAAGTGTACGGAGACGGAATAATGTGTGAAGGTGGAGTAAGACAGCGGTGTATTCAGTCTAAAAATGACCGCATCAATATTCACGACGAGGCCCTCAGTGATCGGCCTAGCCTGGTGACAGAAGAACTGACGGCTGGCATCATGGACATTGGTCCGCTCAGTCTTAAACTAACAACATCACCGACGCACAATACTGTGACTCATCACTTAGCCGGTGCACAGCACCGGCTAAGTGATGTAAAATCGGGGTAAAATTCCCCGATGAGCAGCTTTGAAGTTTATTGCCAATAGAAACCTTATACCTAAACGAATTTTACATTTACGGGCTTCACAATTGTTTTATTCACTTTGAATAGCTACTGTAAACAAACGACAAGCTTCTTGTCGTTTGTTTACAGTAGCTTATAGTAGTTGCTTCGTAGTTTACCTCGGTCTTCCAAATACTGCAGCTTGAGGCGTACTGCCATGGTGTGTATAAGTCATTGCAGCGCGCAACCGGCTCCTCCCACTTATTCGATCACTACATGCCAATCGAAGTTACTTTCTGGACTGCCATCGAATGAGTACAGGTATGAATGATTCACAGCGGAGAGGCAGAAAACATTTTTTATTATTGGCATAATTCTCAGACTTGATTTCGTGTAATAATGCTATCCCAGTATTATCGTAAGGTAATCTACCGGTTAAGGTAGGTTTTGGATGGACACTACCAACAAATATTTTGAGACTCCTAACAAAACACAAAATCCAGCCAACTACTCCACATCAGGTTCATCTTCATCTCTTGAGTACTTCCTTCCTCCCTTCATCCCGTCCAACATCCCTATCCGTTTTCTACCCTTTCCTCGTTTTCCTAACGTACTACCCTGTATTGCCAGGGCATAATACAATATTTAAACATTTTATCCGTTTGATTACAATCGATTCTTTAACCGGGTGTCTTTAAAAATATAAAACAAGTTCATTTAGCTTACAATTCAGTGCCACCGAATATTTCAGTTCGTATGCTGCGGATGATGAAAGCAAACTTTTTCACGAAGGTGTCTTCGCATATTAGGAGAGGAAAAAAGTCACATGAGGCTGGAAATGGACTCTAATGAAAATTAGAAACACACACCAAATAATGTTTTGCGTGAAATTCGAGAAAAATATCTTTCTGTGCTGCCGTGCATTGTCTTGGAGCAGGACACAGATTGTTGCTTTGAAATTTCCGTTAATATGCCTCTTTACGGTCAAATGCAAGTCATCATGCATGGGATGTGAGTATGTGGCATATGGAATGTTCAATAACTGATGAGATTAAATGATTGGTTAAATTTCATTTCTAGATTTCGTAAAGTTTGTATTTATGCATGCAACGTGTAGCGTATAAAATATTTACCTTCGCAATAACCTAAGAAAGCAGAAAATGATTTGTTTATTTTCATATGCCCAAACATATTTTCATCCCCTCTCCACCCCCATCACCTTCTACATTTTCCCCACCCTTCTAATGCTGCCCCTCCAAACCCGTCCCTTTCGAATTCTCTCCCCACCTTCCCCTTCCATCCATCGCTCCAGCCCTCGTATTCCCTTCAGTTCTCTTCCTTCATTAAGGTGGCCACGGCCACCGAAAATTCGAAAAATAGTGTGTCTCTTTTTTGTGTTTCTGTGTGTTTTTGTTTGTGTCCACTAGTGCTAAGTGTTATACATTATTATTCACGTCCGTGAGACTTTCAAAAAGTACTATATGTTTATATATATGTATTTACATATATATGTATATATATGTGTGTGTGTATATGTATATATATATATATATATATATATATATATATATATATACTATTATATAGATATATAGATTATATAGATTTATTCAGAAAATTAAAAATACAAGTTTATTCATCTAAATCTATATTGTCCCCTTCAAAGTAATCCCCATCGACTGCAACACACTTATGCCAGCGCTTGATCCAATCCTCGAAACATTTTTTATATTCGGTTTTCGGTATGTCCATCAGTGCTTCCTGCGATTTTTCCATTACTTCCTCTCGGCTGCTAAAACGCGTTCCCCGTAATGGTTTTTTAACTCGATTGAACAGAAAGAAGTCACAGGGAGCCAAATCAGGTGAATTCGGTGGCTGTTGGATGGTATTTGTTGCATTTTTCATCAAAAAATTACGAATAATGATAGCACTGTGCGACGGTGCGTTATCATGGTGCAAAATCCACGAGTTTTCTGCCCACATTTCTGGTCTCTTTCGGCGAATTGTTTCACGCAAACGTCTCATAACGCCCAAATAATACTC
The DNA here is from genome assembly GCF_022747635.1 of Hetaerina americana. Taxonomy (NCBI): domain Eukaryota; kingdom Metazoa; phylum Arthropoda; class Insecta; order Odonata; family Calopterygidae; genus Hetaerina; species Hetaerina americana. The sequence continues at coordinate 3,615,982 of NW_027286797.1, read as the reverse complement.
TTTGTTTACTGTCTGGCCTTCTGGCAAAAATTCATGATGCACTACACCGTTGTAATCCATGAAAACCGTCAGCATTGCCTTCTTTTTTGACTGAAAACGACGTGGTTTTTTTGGTCTCGGCTCATTTGGTGAACGCCATTCACTTGCCTGATGTCTGGATTGCGTGTCGTACTCATAAACCCACGTCTCGTCTCCAGTAATGATCCTTTTGATGAATGTGGGATCGGATTCAGCCTCGCAAATCATGTCTTTTGCGACGTCAACACGGTCTCTTTTTTGCATGAAATTGAGGTCTTTTGGAACCAACTTTGCTGCTACACGACGGAAACCCAAATCATTAACCACAATGTCTTGGGCGGATCCATAGGCAATGTTCAAGTCCTCCGCTATTTCTCTGATGGTTAATTTGCGGTTATTGACCAACATTTCTTTTACTTTATCAATTTTTTCACCGACTTTCGATGTCGATGGTCTGCCACTGCGTTCATCATCTTCGATTGACTCACGACCACTTCTGAACCGCTCGTGCCACTGGTAAACGACCGTTTTTTTAGAGAATCGTTGCCGAAACACTTTTCCAACATTTCCAACGTCCGTGCGCCACTAAATCCGTTTTTTACGCAAAATTTAATACAAGTTCGTTGTTGCAAATTTAAATCCATTTCTGCAATTGTAAAAAATCGCCAACACACACAGAGATAGATGTACTCTTGGCTACGTAACTTTTGCAAATGTCAAGTTATGACACTAAGATTTAAAGGGAATATCAACAACAGATGTACCAATTTAACAACAAAAACAGAACTCAAATCGGAACGATGGGAGCGCCACACGGTGGTTATTCCGGGAACTTTTTGATCAAGGGTATGTGTGTGTGTGTGTGTGTGTATATATATATATATATATATATATATATATATATATATATATATATATATATATATATATATATATATAACCATAAACACAGTGATAAAGCCGAAGGTCGGTTTGGTTGGTGATGGTAGAGTTCACCCAGTACTAAGCCCGACGGCGTGTGAAATTCACAGATCAGGGTAGGGGGGCCAGTTCCTTTCCCTATGCCGGTTATGGTTTCCCAGGAAGACCCGGTACCCGAAAAATCCCATATCTTGGGTGGAGCTGCAGGTGCCCAGAGTGCCTTGCCCGGGACTCGAACCCGGGACTCTCCGGTCAGGTCTCACACACACACACACACACATATATATATATGTGTGTTGTGTGTTTGTGCGTGTATTATGCCAGTATTTCAATCCTAGGACTGGTCTGCAGCCTTCCATTCTACTCTAATTAATGCCAATGCCCTGAATACTTGATACCCTCTCTGTTTTACGTCCTCCACCATTTAAATTTTTTCTCCATTCCCTCCAACCCAATCTTATTATGGCCACCATCTACGTTACTTCCCTCCCTTCCCTACTCCCCATGAAGAAGGCTTATCCTCTTTCCGACATTATCTATCTCTACACTCTCATCCCCAGCGCCCTTCGACCGAATTTCCCCTCGATCTAGCTACACCCGTCCTGCCACAAAACGCGTTTTCGTTCTAAAATTGTTTCTGGTCACAAACCAAAGCCACAGTGTTGGGAAGAAGATGGCGCCATCATACGCCAATCTCTTCATGGGCCATCTCGAAGAGACCTTCCTTTCACAGCAACCCCTCCAACGTTTTTTATGGGTCCGCTACATTTTTATTCTCTGGACACACGGCTCTGAGTCTCTCAATAATTTCTCATCGGTCTTAGATTCTTATATTAGATTTTATCAGTTAAATTAACTTCCTCCATTTCATACTCCACCATCACCTTTATTAATACTAACATCTAACTTCACAATAACAAATTCACCGCTTCAGTACATATCAAAGCCACCACTGAACACCAGCAATATCTTCACTTCACTACATGTCACCCAACTCACACGCAACGCTCGATCCTAGATCTCTCTTCAATTTCACGGACACCGGATCTGTAAGACCTCAGCCACGCTCAACAAATACCTCCACAATCTACTCCATGCACTCCACAAACGTAGTCAGCTCTTACAAAATAAAATCCACCGCTCCATTACAGCTCACACGCAACAGAAAAATTATCCCATATCTGACTCAGGACTCAGCCTTTGCACCACCTATTTCCCTGGATCCCACTCATCGAAAACCTTTAATAAATAGCTATTTTCTATTTTACACGATAATGACGCGACGTCATCTCAACTGGCCCAATGCCCCTCTCACGCATACGCACTTCTGAGACCGAGAAACCCTTTATCGCCCAGAGACCCTCACCGACAAATTTCCTCATCTTTCCCCTACTTGCAACCGCCCCTGATGTAAAACATGTCCGCCAATCGGAAACTAAAACCAAAAGATAAAACATATTGTCAGAATAGAGACATTCACTCATAAGTCTTCAAAGCAGCACCCTTGTGCGTCCACACACCGCTGCCGACAGGTTTCCCACTCCTCGTACGCCTTCTGGAAGACGGCACTCGGAACGCTGCTAAGCTTCCTCGTTACGGCCTGTTTCAACGCTTCCACCGAGCCGTGGTGACGTCCTTTCCGCACGGACCTTAGGCGAAGGAAGAGGGATAAGTCTGGATGGGCATTGTTTAAAAAATTTAGATCCTCACTCAAATGGTCGATCCGTGGTAGGTCCGTGCGCGAGTTTACTTTTGTTCGTCCGAGAGCACTCGCGGCACCAACTTCTTACACGCTTTTGCCATTCATATATTTTCAGTCACAAGTCGATGCACATCACTGACAGGGATAATAAGTTCATCAGATATCCCGCGAACACTTAATTTACGATCCCTGTCCAACAAAACCTTCACTCTTGCAAAATATTCGTCACTTTTTGAGGCCGAAACAATTGTGCCACTCAGAAACACCTAATTTTCCCATGGCGTTATCACCATAAGCTGCCTTGAGCATGTCATGAGTCTTCCTCTGTTTCACGCCAAATTTGACCGCGAGGTACTGTTCCGATAACCGGCTCATGACGGAGCATAACGAGGTCACGTTATAGAGGTATCGCTAACGAACGAACCGCATCCACAAAGGCTGGAAGCCTACTGATATCGGCCGCAAGCCTTTCCTGATTCTCTCCCCTCTCCAAAATAGCCAGAGAAACCGCCGCTTTTCCGTCCGTACATCCGGGAATAAAAAGTCATACAAATTTTGGGACAGACCTTGTATGAGGGTAAACGAATCACAACTCTCTTTCCTCACGCTATTTCCTTATAAATTATCTTACCATGTGAACTATTTCAATACAAAATATGAATAATCACTACAATTAAATTTATTTCCATGGAAGGACATAATCAAATATAAATAATTAGGAAATCCATGTTTTGCAGCAAGTGTTTATTTATTTTTTTAAAACGGAGACGTCTATTTGGGGGAAGTAGAGTCCAGAAGGGCAGTATTAGGATGTGGAGTAGGGTTAAGTTGCCCATTATCAACGTTGCTGTTCAACGTACATGTGGAGGAAATGATTAAAGAGGTATGGGAAGAACGGTCGAGAGGATTGAAATTTGGCGTGGAATTTATAAAATCAGTTTGGCTTGCTGATAACGCAGATCTAATTTGTCAGTCAGCTAGGGGTTGCAAGCAATGTTAGGTGAATTGGTAATTCAGTGCGATAGATATGAGATTAGAATCAATATAAATAAAACAAAGGAAATGAGATTTTCCAGAAAGACAAAGGCTAAGATAAACATTAAAATAGGAGGGTAAAAACTAGAGCAGGGGGAACAGTTTACGAATCTCGGAAGTGTTTTGGACCAACACGGTCAAAGTAGCAGAGGCAAAAGGAGATGAATTGTGTTGGGCAAAGGAGCTTCCACAATTAGGAGGGAATTGGTGACAGGGACCTTGAGTAAGAATATTAAGAAAGGGTTCGTTAAAACTTTGATACAAAATTGAAAAAAGAAAAAGTAAAAGTTACCGACGTTCATAAATTCGTTAAACCTGAGAGGAAAAGGCACTAGCTTAATAAAGAGCATAAAATTTGAAATTATCACAATAAAGGGACTGAAATAGGCATTTTAGTAAACGAAAACTAGAGCATACGGCCGATTATAAAGATGCTGACTCGGAATAAAATAAATTGACGAAAGACTATTTTTATCACTTTTTAACTTTATTTGAAAGTAGTGAAGTGCCCCTTGTCCCACCTTATATCCGCCATTATGAGCAATCACAGGTCAGATAGTCTGCTTTTAAGCTAAAAAAGCGACATAAATGTTTTTGCAAAAATGCAGTACCAATAGCAGTACTCAAATTTAATACTTTCTAAGATTTCTACATCATTAGTTATTATACAGATTAAGTACTATGCTAAAACATGAACATTTTTCTAATTTTAATGTAGTGTTGTAAGTGAAGTTATCCACCTTTTGCCCTGCAGAGGACTACAATGGAACGTGACACGGGATGCGTAATGCTAAGTGAATTTAAGTACGATAAAACTAAAGAAAATGTGAAGTAACTTCGTTTTGTCGTGGCGTTTCCGATGGAAATTTCGTCTACAGTAATCATATTTAAACGCGAGAAATTGCATAGCTATTATAAAATATTATAATTATTTTCTCTGCACTTATTTTGCTGTTATTCACAGTTATTTCATTATATGGACAGATAAAATAAGAAATGAAGAGGTATACAGAATAATAGACGAAGAACGAACCTCATGGAACACCATTGAGAAAAGAAGAACCAGATGGATTGGCCACACCCTGAGGCACAATGGATTCACAAAGAATATAATAGAGGGAAAAGTCCCAAGAGGCAAGCCAAGGGATAAATACTTGGGTCAAATAGAGTAGAAATGACATCGCAAAAAGTACCAGAAAGTGAGCCTATTAGCATCAGATAAGGTAGGATGAAGAGCTGCAGTCAACTAACCTTAGGAATGCCCAACCAATGATGATATCATAACATTTTTTTGTATGTACGATTATATTGAATTTCGAACCGGGATCCCTTTTTACCGACCTGATGATTTAGCCTTTAATACTCCAATTACTTCCCTCATACCTCTCGACCAATTCATTGGTAACTTATACCAAGTTTTTACTTATTATCAATATATCCTACTTTATAATTTGGTGCGAAAATGGATTCAGAAGATTGAATGTTTAGATCAGTATTCCATGCATGATAGAAAATATGATTCGAATCCTGGTCTAAGGGAATCGTTTACTAAGAATAACGATTTCTTTTTCTTTTAACCTTAGTTATTTTTGTGGTAATACCTAATATCATTCTATGTGTCCAAACTATTGGCATTTCCTTCTGTTATTCGTTCGCACGAGGGTCAAGTTTTGTTTTTCGAGTTTGATTTTATATCTTTTGCCATCGTACATAAACAATTGAGCCTGAGGATTAATGGCAAAATTAATCTCCGTACGCTATACCTGTAACTTTTATACTGTCATTACCTGTTTTTTTGCCGATGAGAATTCAAATTCTCCACAAAAAAACTTTCAAATAAAGTTTACTATTCAAACTGAAATGTAATAAATCTTCGTTAACTTCAGAGAGAGAGAGTAGAAGTGAGAGATGGAGAGAGGACGGGGAAGAGAAGGGGAGGGAAAGGGGGAGGGAAGGGAGAAAGAGACCGCGATAGAAAGAGGGTTGGAGAGAGAGGAGGGATTTTTACCCTAAAAGGCTAATATAAAAATGGATTTCTATTTTAGCTGAGAGGTCTCACAAAGTTTTATTCTTTTTAGTCAATTAGAATTCAATGCGTTGGCTTAGGTATGATAACGATGTATTTCAGACAATCGAAACATGTTTTATCAGTGAAAATTAAAGTAAAACTATTTTAGCCCTCACGGACGGACAGCTAATTACCAGTGGATATGCTGATGTCTGCTTGTTTATGTTTTAAAAACGGTTTATGGGTTATCTTGGTCGATATTTTGCTTTTTACAGCATTTTTAAATGCCTAACTGCTTATCTGGCTGAAAAATGATTACATCCCGGTGCAATGAATCAAAATCCGATGCGTTATTCAGATGACTATAAAAGATATTGATTTGACATCGATTCTTCCGTTTCGAAAGCTTGGAATTCAATCCAACGAATTCAAATCTTGTGCCAAGAATGATCCCTTATTTTCTTGACTCGGTGATAATCTCCGGAAATCAGTAGTCTTGATAGTCCAATCGAAAGTCAGTTATTGAATATCAAATATGCACCCTTAGCGATATCAAGGGGCAGATAAATCACTAAAATCTATGATATTTTTAAGAGCTGCGTAGGAAAACGAGTAATTACATTCGAATAAGATGAGCTTAGAAAATTAAATTGGTCCGTTGCCGGTTAATTACATGCAAGTCGGCCTTTCCAATTCAAATTATAACTCGTATCACAGACCTCTTAAAAGTTATATGAATTTTTTAAAAATAAGATAACTAATTCTCTACACCCCGTAGAAAAATTGTGGAAGAAATGGCTGCATGAAACTGTATAAAATGAAATTTTAAGAGCCACCACCATGGAAAAAACGGCGTGGCTTGGATGCAAATCCCCAGAATCGAGTGATTACCGCGATTGGAAATGTTACTTTACATTACAATTTTCTTCAAATACACCCTTCCTGTAATAGTTTAAAATTAATTTAAAAGTCTTCTGTCCATTTATCTCGTTCACCAGTTCTAGGTATTTCTCGTTGAAAAAATGTTTAGACGAGGTGGAAATGTCACTTCTTCACCGAAAACCGAGCACCTCTTTTCTGTTTCAGGCAAATGCATCATGGCAAAAAGGAGAAAGTGTAAAATAATTTGATAAAATAGTGTATGAGTATGGCCTATTAAGAAGTTACTCCAAATAACTTAGTTATATTTAAACAAAAGTTGTCCCAATTCATACGTTTAAGTTTTAAATTTTGATGTGACCAAAATTGTTTCTCGCATGGTTGTTTCAATTAATTTTGACAACGTTCCTTATGACAGAGATAAATGTAATTTATGTAGCAAATGGGTGATATAGATTCCTTTGAATGATGCAGTTATGATAAAAATCCGGGAGAATTTTCCCGAACAAAGACCGACCGTATTAACTAAGTAAAACTTGTTATATTTTGACATGACCCGGTGGGCCCAAGTGACCGAGACGGAATTAAACACGTTTACATATCGTCTCGACCAGTTGGACCCACTAGGTCGTGTCGGATCTCCATAGCCACGGCAACAGGCAAAGCCAAGGCTTTGAAGGGACGTTAACCCAAACTATGTGGCGGCAGAAGAAACTGCATCCACAGAGATCACAGGAGATATCACCCTCTCGAGGGTGATTTCTCCTGTGATCAGGTCCCTCGTCTCTCTAGTATAATTTGAGAACGACGCCTTTCTCTCGCTCGACCGGACAATATGTGGCCGTGATCAGCAGTGGATAGTATTTTCAGTGAGCAGGAGACTGCCATGTTTGGTGATTCCCCAAGTAAAATAATTGCTTGCTGCCTAAAATTAATTATTCTTGTCATATGTCGGTCAATGCTCATTAGAAATCCAGATTACATTAAAGAAGCAACATTTAGTTGCAAAAAGAAACCTCGGATGATGAAGCTAAAACTAGAACAACAGAGTTAAATAGTATTTGAATTTTATTTAATGCAATTAAGAATACCATTAGAAATTTTTACCCTTATCCGTTCAATCCATTAGAAACCAGTGGAAGTGTATACATATCACTTATATAGGCTTAAAAATTTGCTTGAACTGTATAATGTAATGTCATTTACAATATCTTTGTTCTGCTTTTGCAACATTAATGCTTAACTGTGTAATACTGAGGAATGAGTTATTTAGATGCTGACATTTTTAAACCAATTCTTTATTTTTCCTCTTTGTTTAACATGTCAAGCGATTTACGCTGAAATAACGACGAGGCGTGATAGGGAGTCTACCACTTTTAATGATGATCTTACGGGTATTGCAAAAAATGCTCTCAATGCTATAGGATATTTTTAATAAAGTTAATAAAAATAAAATTTTTTAACCAAGCAAAATATATCACACCCAATTAAATTTTAGAAAATAAAGCTTTCTAGCAATGACGTGAGAATTCGTCTGTCACAGATTTCTTTTGTTATTTCTCCGGAAAATATTATTTATAGCGTGGGATAGGTGTAAGGTGACAGTGAGAATCCAAGGAATGAGTAAAAAAATGCCCGTGTGAAACGTTTCTTGGAATAAATATGACATTTTAGAAGAGCTCATGATTTTATTTATTGAAGTACAAGGGTCATTTTGTCAGGGCTAGTTCTGTGACATAATATGAATTCCAGTTTTCTTTCAATTTGAAATAAAGATAGATTTTATTGAAAAACGCAAAAGTAATGCAGGAAATGATTCTTCAATTTCTTGTCATAGTTTGCTCATAATTCTTATTATTTTCATTAAAATTAATTACGCACACTTTACCTAGCAATCAAAAAAATAATTTGCGTCGTCCTTTTTAAAACCTCCTGTGATTACTTTGGGCCCCATCATAATGCATCGCCTCCATTAGCTTCCTCCTCGTCATCGTCATTTATTTGCTGGCGATTTAAAAAATACATTTTCGAAATGTTCACATTCAGAGAGCACATCGGAAAGGGGAAGGCTACTACGAGGGACGGAAAATTCCCTTCCTCTCCGGGCTTGTGGTGGGTATGAAGGCCATAAAAACAACATACACTCAATTTTGAATAAACATAAGATCCTTTGCAGTTAAAGACCCCAGAATGGTATCGCTAAAAATTTGACTGCCAAATAAATTCTCTCATAATCTTCCATCCTTGGTGTCAAGGCATGGCATGTATCCGAAATGAGCGTGGGAAAGGTTCCACCATCGACGGAACGAAATTGTTGGATGTCCTCCCTCCAATTGGTCAGGTGAGTGCGTGAGTGAGCAGGGAATGAGCGGTCAAGGCGTGGGCATCCGCGTCGTCCAAGTTGCCTTCACCTGCATCGCTCTCCCGCATCTTCTTCGCGCGACCAATGGCGATGACTCCGTTGGTGGGTCTAACACTCCCTCCCTCACTTTGAAAAGAGGCTGGGTGTCGGGGCAACATGGCCGTTCCTGGCGAGAGGCACGTAGGGAAACCCTCCTTCTCTCGCATCAGATCCCCAGATACGGGAGCGGGCCATCCCACTCCGCACGGATGAACGAGGGGGAAGCCCTCCACGACATCTGACTGCACGGGTGCCTGGTCGGGGAAACCGGGGAAGTTCCTTCTTCTCCGCTCGCGGAGTTTTCCATCGCCAGCTCCCTCGGCTCGTCATCACACGGATGGGAGGACATCCGCAAAAGTGGCAGAAGTTGGAAGGAATGGTTTGAGGGTTTTGAAATGAGCGATTGCCATCGAGTTACGATAGGATCTGGGTCTTTTCCAGGACTTCAATTGCCGGGAACTCAACGTCAATGGAAATGGACTCATTCGCACTGACAGACGCCCAAGCGTAGTTTTTGGCGGCCGAGATGTGGGGACAGCACATGGCCTTTCAGATTACCTCTGGCACACCTACGCCGCTGTCCATTGTAGTATATTATGATGGTACTGTCTCATCCCATCGCTCCGTTTTGAAGAAATGCTGTTACCCTTTGTCATCTGAACAATTTTATGGCTCTTTTCCATACGTAATATTTTTTTTGCCTTTGCATCGCTTTTCGAAGTGCGGCAGATTTTGGCGCACAGCTGGATTTATATCTGAATCGATGATTTTACTCCAATGAGAGGCCATGGATTTTAAATTTATTGGACGCCCTGATGTCTCTTTCATTGTGGTTGTTGTTCGGTTCATGCGTAAATCTGGTAAAAATAAGTTATTAGGGCAATTATCTGCTCTCGGTAAGCTTCAGAAGGGTCGTGTGACAATTCTAACTGAATAGTTTGCGTGTCTTCAGCCGTGAGGCTAGTAAGTATTTCTTAAACAAAGACTTCAATCAGAGTCGGACGCGTCTCTCTTTTCTTCTTGCTGCACTCACCATTCTCTTGTGGTGGGAGTATTCAAGTCCAGGTACGGGTGCAAGTAGAGTCGAGAAAAACCACATTCGAATGTGAAAGAGAAAAAGCACTCGCCTCCCACCCACTCCCGGCCGCAGCAATAAATAAAGAGTATTCACTCACATTGGCTTGAGGGAAATCTTCGACACCCTCCAAAGAAAATGGGACTAAGAGAAATCCAAGCCCTTCTTGCGGAATTAAAACAGCCGGGTTTCTCCTCCCGGCCTGGAGAATACCATAATACGACATGCAACAAGAAAAACATAACTCCCGTGCCCCGAATAAACTAGAAAAAAAATATATCGCAAGTTATTAAAAATTATATAATGACGTATTTCATCAAACAGAATAAAAAATGGCTCCCTTCCATGGAACGACTACTTATTTATTTTCATGTTAACTTAATTTACAAAATCTGATTGCCTTAAGCTTTAGGAAGTTCTTTCCAAAGTAGAGTTTGAGGTGACTTGAATTTTCTTTTACCCATTCTACGCAGTTAATGTACACTTAATGTTTCTTATTGTCCTTTAGTGATAATTCAAGTTTTCTTTTGTCTTTTACTTACTAGCATTTATCATTGAAATAGCTTCCTTTAATAATACGATATTTAAAATTTCTCTCTACCCATAGAATTCCTTACATTTGAAAAATATCTCTTCCATCGAACGCATTAAAGTTTTTTGTTTTGCCTCTGACATTCTCTCTGAGATTTTTCTCTACGTGTTCTTCAATTTGCTGATTCTTGTTAAAGCAGCGAATCCCCAATCGATCAATACATAATATTGATCGCATTAAGATTTGAATGCATAGCATTTTAGCGAACTCGACGAATGTCTCAATTTCATTTATTTTTAAGATGTTATCAACAAAATTAATGTTTTTATCAATTATTACCCCGAGTTAATTATGTTTTTTTACTTTTTCCAGCATGAGGCAATAATATTTATGGGTGGTATTAGACATGCAATTATGAATATGGATACGCAATTTGAACTCTCTAATTACGGAGTTTTTGTTTTTATCGATTTCACTTTCGATTTCTAATCATTGCTCACTACATTATAGCCATTGCCTGCTACTACTGATGTTATTTAAGTCCTGTTTCTTACCCTTCCTTCCATTCCTTATACCTGAGCGTCATTGTGAGTGCCAACCGCAAGCATAAAATGTCGATTTGACAGAATTTACCGCAGCCAAGTACCTTATTGAAGTGCATAAAAATAGTTCAGTATCAAGAAAAGTCCTTTTGGCACGCGTAAATTGCATCATTTTATCACTTCTATGTATATCGTTGATTTCAGTGACTTGCTTGTATCTTTCAAACAATTAGAAAACCAAATGTAGATGAGTCTGCAATTTATTACACACCATAATGTCTTTATCAGCGTACTGTTTGAAAAACTTTCCGAAAGTATAATAAAAATATTATAAACTTCATTACACTTTAAAGCCTTCCGTCGAATTAAACTACTGATTTTATTGCCATTCATTACAATGCCTTGCCTTTAAAAAAATGGGAAGTTGTTAAATATGAATGTTTCAATTTAGCAAAATAATCTCTTAAAATATATGTGAAAGGAAATTAATTAAAGGGAAATAATGGCATTCACACCAGTTACAATTATGAAAATATAAGTTCGTGGCAACCAAGAAAAATAGAGCACTACACTGCCTTGCATCTTTTTTCAGTTTTATAAATTTAGTTCCATTTCTGTAATCGGTGTAAATAACTTCACCTCTTCTTCTCCTACCCAAAGAGATAACGAGTATTATGGCTTACATTCTTACTTAAACTCTCTATTGCATTTCACAGTTAGTTTTCTAAGCATTATGTATTGAAGAAAGTTTAAATTATGCAAAACAGTTATTAACAGGACTTAATCAGTCAGTTAATGATGAATTTAATCCATACTGAGTACGCTAAGTGGACTCATCGATATATTTTACCGAAAGATGGCCAAAAATGCTCTGGCCCAAAAGGGTCATGACTTGTACAATGATAAGCCATTTCTAAACTCATCCGTAGATAATACTCTGCTATTTTTCCTTCCATTTGTTATTCAATACGTATATTCTGTAAATAAAAGAAGAGCCAACTAATGAAATGTTCATCAGGAGATGTTTCTAATATAGGCGTAAGAAAAACGGAGATTTTTCTTGAGGTTTTTTCGATCGACTAAATGTTCAACTTCAGGAACTGCTTCAACTACAGGAATATATTTCAGTTGCTTTTATTAATGATCAGACTACATTAATTCTAACTGGTTTACTGTGATGGAATACTACAATGTTTACGAATATAGTTTACAGTGGCACTGAAAAATAAGGAAATGAAGCACAGCAAAGCGTATGTCAAGTAAATTATTTTCCTCTGGATATTTTACGAGCATAAAAAATTGAGCAAAATTATTGAAACTTATGCGAGTAATTGCCTTAGCAATAAAACTTAACCTAATATTTTTTATATCGAAGAAGAAATTACGAAGATAATTTAACAGCAACACATTTTATCAATTGTACATAATTTGCTTAGTAAAATACTCAAATACCTGTATATGAAAAAGGCTTTTCAAGAAACATAAAAATTTGAAATTACTTCGGTCTTCACATGATCTATACATACTTAGTTCCGAATTTTAAACCATAGATCAATTCTTTAATGCGCTAATTTTTAAAATCCAAAGCAAGAACGATTCAGTTTTTCTCTAGTCTATTCCTAATCTTTCACTTAACGGAAAAAAATTGCCCATCTTAAGTGAGATTTTCAGTGAGAGAGCAGTGACCGCATCAGTTTCGCGGAGATTACGGTATTTGCAGAAGTTTTCATAGAATTGGTCTTCCTTGAATTCAAATGACTTGATTTCCTTGACTTAAGGTAAAATGCCGGGCACAGAGAACAAATTAAAAAAAAATTATTTTCTAAATAGCACTATTGTTGATTGGAACACCTTACCTGCAAAAATATTCGAGCCCTTTCCTGACAGAGTGTATACTTTTAAGAATAGATGTAAGGTATATATGTGATAATTGGATTGATGTGTAGTGTATTTTATTATATGTAATAGCTTAATTTTTTTAATTTATCTTTTTTTCTTGCTGATTGATAGATGTAAATGAGATGGGGATTCGCTTGTTTCGTTAATGAGATTTGTGTTTTGAAGTCTAATTTTATCTATTATCTTTTGCGATTATTTGGGACTTGTGTGCCACCTGACACTGTCTATCAGCACATGTGCATTTTTAATAATAATAATAATTTGAACGGCAAATTTAAAAACTTCAATACGTAATTTGCAATTTCTGAGATCACCATATGTCATTTCTTTGACCCATGCTAATGTTTTCGGATGTAGAGCTCACAAAATATTACCATTGTTATATTAAAGGGGTAAACAATTTTAGAGTTGAAATACTTTTATCTATGAGATTTTCAATGATCATTACGTTTTATTTTATTACTTATTTCATACGCAGAATTATATTTTCTAAAATTTAAAACACGGCGTAATCAATCTGTGCTTGCATTGCCTTTTTTCATCATAATGAATTCTTTCTCACTGAAAAGCTGAAAAAAATGAGTATTCGCAAATATTAATGTTAAAGAGGTTTTTCTGCGTCATCAGTCTTCAACGTCCTATACCTAGGGTCTAATTAAAGACATTATGTTCATAGACGTTAAGCGATTATGTTACTATTTATATATTATCACCAAATATCAATTTTCATCTCGATCGAGAACAACGTGTTGCTGTTTCCAATGAAGTGGAGGTGTTCATTGGATTCAAATTGCATTGGGTTCAAATTTCTTTGGATTAAATATACCGCTCAAACTAATTTTGCACACTCCAACACACTCTACAAGTCATGAATTGTTAGCAGTAATAGATTTAGGGGAGACGACCGAGAGCTGCGGTCATTTGCGCCTGTAGGGATGGATGGGAAAGGAGAAAGGATGGAGGGAAACCCGGCGTCGGCATTAACCTACCGTTACGAAAGGAGCCAAGGGACCCGTAGTTTAACGTCTCACCCGACAGGCGATGTACTCACTCCACAAAGCACCTGAAGTACGGTTCGTGATACCACTGAAAAACTATCTGTCGCCTCCAGGATTCGAACTCGGACCCTCTGGGTGGTAAGCCAGTTGGTTAACCACCGCACCATCCCGATCCGTTCTACCATTCGTTCTGATAGAAAATTTCTCGAGTATATGCCGGCATATTAATTAAATGCCTAATTGAGTACACGGAGAATATATGAGGAGGTTTTATAGATGAAATGTAATTTGTCCCGGTTTTGCTACGCACAAGGTGTCCCACTTAATCGATGGCCGGCCTATGCCGTCAACGACTACGCACTCCTATATATTGCCGCTATGCTTTGTGAAAAGAGTTGATATTGAAATATGGGACTCGGAGTGAGCATCTGTTTGAGTGATGAGTACTCTAAAGTGAACATACATGTATGAATAATATTCTATGAATATAGTCCTTCAAGTTGAACCAAACGCTTTTTATATCATCTTCGCCGTATTCACAGAGGTAACGACTGAATATTGACTTTACTCAAATTATGGATCCTCTAACAAGTCTATTAAATCTCTACGTCCTCTAAATTATGAAACTTTTTGGAAATTATCTCCTTTCTTCTGTGTTTTATGTAGGAGAATGAGAAGTCTTATTTCCGTTCCTATGAATATTCCTCTTTTTAAAAGACGTTATACATACCGTCTATGATTTTATACATCGACAAAGTAGTCTGATAATATTAAATGCATACATATTGCATTTCATGATTTTTAGACAAGGTGAATGAAATTTTCCATCGTTCAGCTATTCTAAAGATTTCATGAACGAGATTTGAATGCATTCACTCTGATTGCTGTTGGGATGTTTTCATTTCCGTTTATTACCTCTGAGTGAAACCTCCCTCAAATGCCAGTTACGCTAAACCTTCGACATGAGTCCGTATAAACTACCGGGTACCGTCTACAATACTTCGCTCATATAATGATCTAGAGAGTGATTTAGTGGCACTTAACTAGATGGCGGACGTCAAAGAACGAAACTTCGCAGGATGCGAAAGAATTCCCAAAGCCTCTTATTTCCTCCTTCCACTCGTCTTCAACCCATCAAACCCCGATTCATGCTGAGGGTTTATTCTGTATAACTGATCGATCGTAGATACGGCACTAAAATCTACATTTATGGAGAATAATGTCATAAATAATAATTCTTCGATCTCCGCTAAGAGCGCGACCATAATTTCCTCTCATTTAAGAGATTTATTATATTTCATTTCGTGAATTCCATCTTCAGTGTTTTCCTCTATGTGCTTTATGATCCCGTAAGTGGTCGCGGAATATTTTAAACCGCGAAATTTTCCGCTTTTATATTTTCTTTCTAGACAAATTTTTCATTCCTCAACGTAACATAAATAGAAGAAATTTGCTATGGTATTTAATTTTACATTAAGTTTGCAACGAATTTTTTGTATTAATACTGGTAAACAAGTGTATAATTGGGGTTGGATAAGTTGTTCAAGTTTTTTTAATATACCGTTTTTATAATCGGTGGGTAGTTTAAAAATGAGGAAGTTGGTTGAATGAACGTACACCACAAGCACCGTAGTTCTCTTTCATTACCAATCAAACTGCAATGCATTAATAAGTTTTGTTTGTTATCTACAGATATGCAAAAATTGCGTTTGCAGTTGTATGCATCTTTTGATAAAGGTACGCTATTTTTATAACTAGGCATCCTCAATAAAGATGTGAAAGTATTAGCAGTCCCCGAAAATATTTATATTGAAAATAGAAGGTGTGTTTATTGTACCTGTAATTAAAAAAAACGTTTCCACTCATTCTAAGATATTGTGTGGTTTACTAACTGTGTGCATGGCACACAGTTAGTTGACCACAGTCAGGTTATATACTAATCATAATCACCTGCGATTGATATGAAGACTAGTACCTGCAACCAAATATTAAAACTAAGGATATAATTTGAAGTAATGCTCTCAGACTGTATCGTATCCGTGAGAAACGACAAGTGCACCAGGGTCATGGCTTGCGGACCTTAACGAAAATTGGCCCGAGTATTTTCTTAGCTTCAACAAAAAAAATACCCTCAAAGCATAGATTGACCATAGTTTATGAGAAAATCATATTAATATTTTGGTAAAATTGATAATGCGATTTAATTAATTCCTTCCACACTGTTGAAGTTGTTTTGTTTTGAACATATCTCATGAAAAATTCAACATGCTAATTGAAAATTTTGAAACACATGTTGCGTTTTAACATTATTCAGATATCATAATCCCATTAAATTACCACTATTTTTTGTATGTCTCTAAGTGCTGAAAGTAAGTACAACATTCTCATCAAAGCCACTGAAATTTATTTTAGTGGTGAACAATTTGAATGAACTTTTTCCAAATTCGGGTATTCTTCACGGTAGATAAAATTACCGACCCTGAGTTTGATTGACACATTTATTCTTAAATTTATACACATAATTTTCGTACATAATTTTTATAATTAAACCATAGGCAAAGTTTGTAAAAGCAGTACTTGGTGAATGATTGTTCTCTAATATTGAAATGCATAAATTTGATGGGTTCTTTGATGTTAACAGTGATTGTCATCGTCGCATGAGTTCTGTTTGGCATTATTTTATCACATCCGAGGATTCACGCGAAGGATTGGTTAGGAGAGTTGAGACTCAAGTTGGCGACGGCCGAGGACCCTTATGGGTGGCTCATTCTTATGCGACGGGTGGTGGTATTTGGGTGGGCCTGGAGGTAAGGGCAAGTGCCAGGTGTGGCGATCCCAACTTTCACTTGGCTCCTGGGCTAAATAAAGTAGGATACGCTCAAAGACCCAAACACCGAAACTCGTGGCAGCGCAACCTGGTATCGACCGTGGGCGCCGAATCGAAAGCATCTCGGAAGATAGCTCAGAGGTCGTCAGGACATTCCGAATTCTTAGATCGTAAAACGATTTTATTTCTCTTACTGGTAGTCATGGCGGGCCAGTTGAATACGGAGAGGGAATGGGATTGGTCTGAAAACATCACTGCTATTTGGGTGAAGTATTTGGGAACAAAGGGTAAGATAGTCGAGTGTTTGCATTTGAAATACATCAAAATTCAACAAGCAGTGGGATCGCTGAGTAAAACCATCCACAAACTGTTATGACCTTTTCGCCTATGGGATTCTCATCTAAGATTCTGCCTCAATGAACTGCACCTTGAATGGTTGGCCGTGAAAAATAATTAATATGTTACCATTGGATGGGATATCTGAACATACCAAATGAAACTGGCTACACGCAGTAAGCACAATGAAGCATTTTGCTGTACTTTATCGAAAACGGAAGTATTATAAATATGGGGATAATTAGATAGTAAACAATCAAATTTGGTTTATTCTTCATATGTGTGCCTTCACCCGCGTGTACACTTTTTAAGCCGCCCTGAGCGTGTATTGCAGGGGGTGTCAAGTGACTAACCGTCAAAGTAATTAGATATTTATTCATAGTTAAGCGTTCTATAATCTTATACGTTTGGGGAATCTTGTTCGTGATTTGTCCAACTTTTTACATGTTTGCTGATGGAAAAAATTGGGAGAACACCAAATATTTCGATCCGATTAGATCCAGTTTGGGGACTTAATATGATTTAAACAAAACTTTCCAATCAATTTCTCCGAAAATCGTGTTGTGTTTGAAAGATTTTATTAGGCGGATTTAGCAAAAGTAATGAAATGGTAAGGGAAAGATGTTCGTAGGCTTTAGTTAAGCAAAATTTGGAATGCATCACAAGTACTCGGGATTCATGGGAGAAAACATAAATTAAGATTTCTTAAACACATAAATAAACGAATCCCTAGGTCCGGAAAAATCAAAAGTACACTGAATAGATCTTCCACAAACATGGCAATAAAGGATCTCAGGTTTTCCCGGCGTATGGTATTCAAGAAGTTCTCTCGGGTTTCCCACCGGGTCAGGTTGCAGTACACCGACGTTTCGAAGGCTGACTCTGCCATCGTCTTCAGGGTGAAGTGAAGTTAACTTCACCCTGAAGACGATGGCAGAGTCAGCCTTCGAAACGTCGGTGTACTGCAACCTGACCCGGTGGGAAACCCGAGAGAACTTCTTGAATGGCAATAAAATCAAAAACAATGTTTTACTTGTCGATAGTAGAAGATTCTACAACATACGATTGGATGGTACCTTAACTCCCCTCTACAAAGGCGTTAACAGGGAGGAATTCAGTAATTACGGATCAATTTCTGTAACATTGATATTTCACAATGCTGAAATCAGGATAAAGAAATAAACAAGTAGATGCTGTACTTTTAGACTTCAACTGTGTCTTCGACATGGTCCCTCACATGAAATTCATTCATAAACGAAGATATAATGGCATTAACGGGAATATGACTAAATGGATAAGAAACTTCTTATGTAATCAAGAACAAAAGCAGTCATCGCTGAATTGAGGTAATTAGAGGCGGACGCAAGTTCAGGAATGCCGCAGAAAAATTGTTATAATATCACTATTATATTTTGTCGAGAAGGTCCAGAAAAAATAGCTACATTTGTTAACAAATATGTGCTATGAAAAGAGAGTAAGAGTATGACTGAAGGAGTGATTTGGGAGCCTCTTGACTCTCGAAGAGAGCATACAGAAGTAAGCTTTAGACCTTTAGTTAGTTAGACTTTCAGAAAGATACAGATCAATATATTTTTCTTGCGACACATTGGCAACTAATATGGTTCCAAATTACGCGTAAGTGGGCAGCTAAGGTCACCAGGATAAAATAAGAGAGGCAGTCACTATTATAGTGAACTATTACGTTATGACGAAACCGTTGTCGTTGATAAAACTTTTTATGTAAAGAAGCAAAGTATTTTCATTCACCATGAGGGATTTCCACCATTCTACGCCAGAAACTGATATTCATTTGTATTCAAGTACTCGTTTTTCCCTCGCAAGATACACAATCATGATAATACATGTTCGAGTATGTAGCCCCAGCGCCCAAATATATCGGCTAAAATACTAAAATTTAAGGATGGAGTTAAATCATTCAATTTTTGAATCATGAATTTAATTATTTTGTCTGTGTAAATTTGTACGCAGACTTTTAATTTTGTACATTATGCAATGATTATTGTAATGAATGCATGAAATAATATTTCTGCATGGCTGGCATCCTAACAACCCACACCACATGCCCTAGTGCCATTGGGAGTATTGTGTAGATCTAGATGTACTCGCAATCAATTACAAAGTTTAAATGCTCATGGATAATGAGTAAGCTATCTTACGTCGTGCTATATACGTTGGGACTTAGGTAAAAAATAATTGAAAGAAATTACTGGAATACTTTTTCGGATATAAATGGCACGAGTCGTCGTTGTGAATAAATTTAGTGTGCCGCTGCCAGTGGTTCTGAAGGCGGTTACACGCACTCCGTGTACACACTCCAGCAAAATATCAATGGGCCACATAGAAAAATACGCTTGATTCAGGAAGGAAGAAAGTTACTAAAACCTATTTATTAGATATCTCGCGTTATATTTTTATCTTCTTTAAAGGAATGCGTAGAAGGAATGTGCAGATAAAACGTACAATTTTGGAATATAAATGATAGGAAGGAATGAATTTAAATTGATTTCATTGCATCATAAAATGACGTAGTTATTTGAATTGCTATTGGTTATCGAAAATTAAAAGTGGGTCTTAGAAGAACGCACACCAAATATCGCTACATTTCTTCACAGCTTTGAATAAAGCAAACTCTGGTACCCAAAATGCATTAACTTCTTGTTGACTTTTGTTAACTTTATCCCTTCTTTTACTCTGCCCAATTATCGTCTTCTTTTCTTCTCCTCATCTTGTGTGATTATCGCTCTCCCTTTGTCAGAATGTCCGCATTCCATCAAAGCTCTGCAACTATTTCCCTGCCTTTTTGACTAGATTAAGACTATTATCTTTGATAAATAGTCAAGTCCCGCTAACAACGCTCCAAGTCAATAATTTGACGAGTCCTTCGTTAGCAACTTTAGTAAGAGTCCTTATCATCAATTTCCTATTCATTGTGGAAGCCTCTTTGGCTAATTAATACTTATTGTTACTCCATGTCCTTCTAACACTATGACTCATTTCACTTAAAATATGAGTGAACTTTACCATTTGGTCTCGCTTTTGCCCTTCTATTTTCACGTATAATTTAGCCTTCCATCTTCTCTAAAAACTCAAAAACTTTGTTTTGTTTACTTTGAGTCACATTCCAAACCAATGGCACTGATTTCCTGATACAACCAGCAATGGTTGTTACTCCTAGACTGAACTGAGCAATAGTTTGCAAACTAAACTGATTTTATTGTTTATTGTCCACCTTTAACTCCCATCTTCAGTTTTTCCATGCCTCCTATTCCTCCACCTATTTGCACGTTCAACTTCACATCATATTTCATGATAATAGCTTGCCAATTTAAATTGAAAATTATCAAATTTTTAATGAGTATAAAATAAAATGTTATCATGCTTAAGTTATTTATCAATAAATGTTTACTGTATTTTCATAAACTGGAATTTTATTTTTTTTCTTTTTTCTTTTACAGGTAAGCGCCTTTGGAAATACGGACTTTTTTGGACATGGTGCAAATTGCTTGTGTGAAAGGGAAGTAAACAGCCTCAATTTAAAAGAAAATTGTTTGCATGCAATGCGCTTGTTGTGGTATTGTTTGTTATTCTCTCTTTTTTATTATACACCGATAAAAATAATTTTGAATTCTCACTGCTCTTTATGTTTTTATTGCTATGATTTCCGCATTTGGAGTATTAGTTGTCCGTATTGGGTTTTGAAGAATCGGGTCGAGATTCCTATGATGCCATGGATCGAACATAAAATATCTATAATGGGCTTCATTTCGAATGACTTTTTTATAAATATTGCATAAAGAATAATATCTATATGAAACAATAACTGTTTATGGAAACTGAAAGGTGTTGTTATGAGATACTATGCTGTCAATGGAAGACAGTATGACGAAAGTGTTCAGTTGTCACTCTCGCTCAAAATTCCACTTTAATCGTGATAACGCTTTTGAATGCTAATATTTATAGAATCAGTAGCATTCAAAGTTCAGACAAGAATTTCCCCTCTTATATTGTCTCTTTCACAGATACTGAAATGGTGCGGACATATTGAACTTACATCTGGTCTATGGTCGTACGATTTCCAAGCCATTTTGATTGGAACTGTGGGGCAACGCGCACGCCTAGGGATGCCTGTGACATTGCACGTGTATTTCCTCATAGCATCCCCTTCCTTTAACGCCCGCAAAATTTCGGAGTGCTAGTGGATGCCTCAGTGGCTTAACTGGCTGATGTACTCGGCCGGGCATTGAGGGATCCGGGTTAGAATCCGGGGTCAAGGCGAATGATTTTTACACTTTGTAACTGTTGCATTATAATGCGCATTAATGAATGTCTCAGTTAAAAGTTAAAATTTATTGTCGCGGTATCTCCCGCAGTATCTTTGGAGTTGACGTTATATATTTTTTCCTAGCATGAATGTTGGTAAAATAAGTGTCAGGTTATATAGGCATGTGCTCATTTACTAACTGATGCCCCACAACCTCGATACACACACGACCGAGTATATGCAGCTATCAATATTTTTAGAAAAAAACAGACCAACATATAGTTTTAATAAAACACTTCAAAAGCGCTATTTTAATCATCAGTTTGTGAATTATAAAACTGCGAAGTGAAGTTAACCGCCGATGATTGATGCGGCCGAAAGTTAAAGCTGAGATCGTCAGTGTTGAAGTTTATTAAGTAGATAAGTGGATATAGAGCTCCTCGTTGGTGACAAGGCGCCAGGTGAATGATGAAAGTTCACCGGAATATTAGTTCAAAGCGAGACGGAAGATTTAAAAATCATTTTTTACCTTTATTATTACAAATATTCACTAGGAATTCAGGAGTTTGGCAGTAATTTGTGCGTAGCCAGCGTTACTCTTGATTGCAATCAACAGGAAGATTATTAGTGCCTAGTACTCCAACTAATTTGGTTTCTCCAACTGCCTCTTGTTTACATTGTATACCTCTTGTAAATATAGTCTACTGCTTAAGTCAGGTTTTCGATTGACACTCTCTGTTAACTCCTACATATCATAGTGTCATCCAAAAACCTGGCACCCCACAAAAAACAGACCCATCATCAATTCTACACACTTACTCCCTCTCTTCAATCCTTTCACAATATTCCTACCCTATTCACACTCCTTCCTTGCTTTCCTCCAGCCCTCCCCTCTATCACGGTTGCAGTATTCTATCGTCAATCAAAATACTTGGCATCCACTTTCCCTTCATCCTTTGGACCGCTCCCAACAGCGCTCTCCCCTCCATTCCTATTACGTCTATGTTTCATCCTCATTAAACCCGATTTACCTTTTCAATTACTCTCTCGCTCTCGTGTCCCAAAGGTTTTCAATTCACACCCATCATCTTGCCTCTTCCGAAATACCGAAAGCATGCTAAAATGCTAAATTTGCTTACGCTCGAGGTAAAATGTTTCATATTTCGATGCTTTAATCTTACAATCGATTGGATTATCTTCTATAGGATCATATTAATTCTTGTATCAAATATTGCGAATTTTCATGGAGTTCGAGGTTGCGTGGTAAACGTAAACATACCACACATTCTGTGGCCTTTCAATATTCATTAGCAAGTGTTTAAAAGTAATTGGATATTTAACACGGAAAATATACTCATCGGAGAATACCAAGTCCACAATCAGTGACATCCGATCGGCGTCGCTTTCACTGTGACTTCATCGTCGGTAAACACCGTTGGAAGGTGTTCCTTCGTGAAAAAAAATAAAAAAAATATTTGATGCGCTTGAGACGTAGCAAGGCTACTATATAATGCAATGAGCTGGAATCATGCTGCGAATAAGTTAAAATATTTGTGTACCTATTGTACGAGTATTTTGCTTTTTTACAATGCCATAAAATTGTAGTTTGGAGCTATATTAATTCTCTTCCAACTATTACTATTAATTATCTAGAGTATTATTTTGTTATCTTTTGATGAATTCCTACAGTGTTTTGAGCCTTTAGTTGTATTGATGTCACCATTCTCCCTTGGCTTCAAAGGTAAAAAGTCTGACTGAAACACTGAACAATAATGAATACAAATAATGTCATCACTAACGTTAAATCATTTTACTGTTCGTAATTTAAATGATAATGAACTTTACCTGCCAATTTTTAAAGTTTGTGCATCCATGGAGCTTACAGAGTATGCAAAAACAGAACACATTCATGGTCTCAAGAATATGACACCCAAAGGTTTAAGTTTCCTTAAAATAAAACGTGGTGACAACATGATTGCACACATAGTATGGGATCCATATGAGGTGGGACATATTAAAAAGATAGAAAAAGTTTAAAGAAAGGCAGCAAGATATGTACTCGGAAGGTACAAATGAGTAGATATTGTCATAGAAATGTTTGATATACTGAAATGGGAGAGTTTGAAAAATAGAAGAAAAAAGGAGTAGGTTGGGCGCGATGTATAGAATTGTTAAAAAGGACGAAGTCTGGGAAGATTTATGAAAATAGGTAGAAAAGCCTAACTGTAAGGGAAAAAACGACCATAGTTTCAAAATAAAAATAAGGACGCAAAAAACTAATAAGAAAAAATACTTTTTTTTAAATAGAACTATAATTGATTGGAACCAGCTGGCTGGAGGTTTCTTGAGCCCTTTCCATCCAATTTTAGAAGTTTTAAGTATAAATGTAAAGCAGCCACTGGGTAATAAACTTCATTGTAGTTATTAAAATATTGTTTGTATATGATGTGGACGGCATTTTTGATGTGATGTGGAAGTGTCATTGTATGTAAGAATATTTTGTCTCTTATCTGTTTTTCTAGTGCGTGTACAGGTATGTATGTAATTGTCGTTGTAAGAGTTATCTTTGGTCAAACTTGACCGTTGCCATCCGAACCGTTGCCAGAAAAAACGCCTAATTACAACGTAATTCTAAAATAAATACCGTTTTACCATTTAATGAGCTGGTTGCGGGAAACACATAACACACATGTACATGAAAATTCGCATTTTTGTCTACGATTAGATCCCGAAAGGCAAGTTGGGATCATTCAAATGATCACGATTTCCATCAAGCCTGAAATATTATCGTAAGGGAACCAACAAACAAAAATTGGATCCCTAGACTAGATATATATATGTATATATAATATATATTATATATTATATACCACGGATACCACAAATTGTGTGCAAGGTGGGTACCGAAAATGCTAAACCAACCACCACAAAGAAGAGCAAAGAATGTCCAGTGGACGAGAGTTTTTTGACTTTGACCACCCACCGTACAGTCCTGACCTTCCACCTAGCGACTACTTCCTCTTCTTGCACTTGAAACAGTGGCTTGGTGGACAACGTTTTGAAACAGAAGAGGAACTCAAGAACAGCGTTAATGTCAATTGGTTCAACTCTCAGGCGGCAAGCTTTTACCTGTATAAGTAAATATATCATAAGGTTTTAGTTGGTCGCGAAAAGGTTTGCGTCAAATTTCGTTCAAAAAGTGCCGCATATTTTGTCAGAGAACGTAGTATTTTTTTAATTCAGTGAAACATCAATTTCTCCTCTCATCCCAGACAAAATTTGGGCTGCAATGATTAAGTTACTGGTCAAACGTTACTGCGGGATTTGTTAAAATTAGCAAAAGTACCAGGATTTTTCTCTTTGACGCCGGTTCCCATTGGCTTTATATGTACACCTGGTACTGTTTCGCAATTTTTACCGACTTCTGGTTCGCAAAACTAGGAGACGAAAGTGATGTTATTACAAACACAATATTATAGGACCCCTATAATTGGAAAGATTAATATTTTCGCGCCCATTTACTTTTATATTAAATCTAATTTAGTTTCATTCTCCCATGCCCTTAAATCCTACATCATAACTAAACTTTCACTCAACACGGGCTGCAAAAGTGCAAAGATGTAGTGATTGCTGTGTTTTGGCATTTTTGAAACATCAAATTAATTACCTAACATGCTGTGCTTAATAGGAGTTGCCATTTCCAAAAACTTGCCTATTTTTTTGGAAAAACGGATGGTCATCCTAGCTTTGCACTGATCCTGAAACTTTGTGCGTGAAAGCAAAAATGTAACAGGTTTTTTCTACCCCACTGGCTTTTTTCCCACGGCAAAATAACAGCAAATAATCGACGAGCTAATTCCCCCGGGCAACTCAGTTCCCGGAGGGCAAGTGCTCGGGGCATTCCCGATGCCGGGTCGGCAGAGGAGGTGCCCGCGCGGCCCCTCCACGCCCTTTCCCTCCTCTCACGGGACAAGGCCCGCATTTTAAATACTGGGCAGCCAACGTCTCCTCTCACTGGCTGTCGCGGGTGGCTGGAGCCTGGCCTCCCACCGCCGCCACCACCCTTCCTCTCCGGGCACCAATTTCCCGACCTTCCCTCTCCTTGAGAGAGACTTACGGTCATGGATGGCTATACCTGATATGAAATAAATCACATTCTTTATTTTCTCCATTTCATTTAAGGAGCTTTTATGCAATTTATATTACTAAACCGCCGAAAAAATAAGCTCTCCTCAGATTCGAACGGCTGGATCACTCGTTCAATAGAACTCCTCGCTCCTCATCCCAAAATAAACAGTGCAAATAAACTAAGCGGGTGCATGATTTAATTTTGCTAATGAGTTTAGCGGGTTATAACTCTGGTTTGAATCCGGCCGCGATCGGGCAGAATGGCTCTGCTTCCTCAAGGGACGGTGTCCATCCTTAGCCGAGCATACGAGTGCCGAAGGGGAGTGTTTTGAATTCCGTGAGGGTGATGAGGAATGTGGGTGATGGCAAAATATCAAGTGGAAAGGGGTCACCGTTAAGTTTTGTGTCCTCGGCAAGTTTAGGGGATCGTTTCCTCCAATTCATCCTTCCCACTGCTATTATTCATTCCCATCCAGCACCGACCCCTGGTACCCCTTCCCTTGCCCCTGCAAAACTAGCCGATATCGAGCCCACTTTCCGGTCGATTCCGCGGGGTTCTCAGAGCAGCGGCCCTTCGCCCGGGGAACTGTCGTCCGCCCTCCGTCCGTCCCCCAATCCCCGTCCCTCCCCCGCCCCTCACCCGCCCTACGTCCGTCCCTCCACTGCGACCCCACAGACTCCGCGCCAACTCTCAGTGCGAGCAAAAATCTTTTGCACCCACCCTCCGGCCGTTTGAGTCCTTGGTGACCGACTCAGCACCGCTCCGAGATGCACTTGGGGACGATATTCGCTCTCTGCCAACATTGAGACATGGGCGATAAATTAGTTCTATGTACATGGTTCCGGAAGGCTGGTGCCGTGGCTTCTTAAAATATTCCGTTATACTTAAAGTTAGACAAAGCGTAAACAAGGCCAATATCCTGAACTTTTTATTTCAGAATGTCAACAGCAAACATATTGCGGAAAAGAAGTCCCACAAACTGAAACTGAAAATCTCATGGGCATAATACTATTATCCTTGGAAGGATAGAAAAAATATTTCAAAATTATAAAAAGTTAGCAAAATCCCAAGGCTCGGAGGGAATTCGTAATAGTATCCAGGAAGTACATCCTGATGGCATTGCAACTTGCTTGAATACAGTTTTTACAAGTAAATAGGGTAGACAGGATATGTTTAGTCAGTTTATTCGTGCGGTGAATCAAAAACTTTTATTTTAAAGGCTTCGCAGCGAAAGATCTGAAAGCCGCGTTGGGTGAAGTTCATGGCACATCTGCTTCTGATTTTGTGACTGCTTACATTTGAGTATGAATTGTTGTGACCGTACATCCATATTCAATGTGACCGTACATCCATAAATAACGGAAATCGTTCGGGACTCTCAGTCAAAGTAACTTCCACCGTTTATGGTTAAAAAAATATACTATATTAATTTGTTTGACCGACGAATTAACGTCCGCGAATTAGCCGACCGCTTTATCAAAAAGTACAGAGTTTTCAGTTTTACACCAAATATTGGTCGTGAAAAAATCTCGGCAAGATGGATACCGCTTCTGCTCTCAGTGGAGAAGTTTCTGGCTCGATGGAAAACTGTGGGCCATACACTACGACACTCCGAAAACGAAAGAGCAGCTGGTCCACAAAGGTGCTCCGGCTCCAAAAAAGGGGGGGTGGACCGAAAGAGGGTTTCTTTGGATGCACAGAAAATCATCGACATCGATTACTTGCAAAGGGGAAAAACGATAAATTAAGAGTATTGAGCGCCATTATTGCACCCGTTGAGACAATGAATAAAAAGGAAAACGTCCTCCTCTGCCAAAGAAAAACATTCTCCCCCAAGAATTCAATGCACGGGTGCATACCTGTGCAGTTTCAATCGAAATTGTGAAACTAGTTTTCGAACAATGGAAACAACACAACATCCACCGTATTAACCAGATTTGCCATATTCTTTACTCTTTCATGGCTGGAAACGATTCACGTCAAAAACGGAGTTGATTGCCAACACAGAGCCTATTTTGAGGACCCTCCGAAATCCTACTTTTTGGACAGCTTCAAAAAATAGGGAGAAACTGAGAAAAGTTTATCCAGCCAAAACGAAATTATGCTGAAAAATAAAAAAAATGTACCAAAATAATTTGTGGTGCTATTTTTTCCTCTGGACTTATTGAACGACTCACCCATCAATATACGTGCAATAAGACCATTCTATAAAAGCGAATCATGCCCTGGCGTAACCAGCATGGGTTTATGGAAATTAGACCATGAGAAAAGCAATCGGGTCTTTCTATTCATGATTAGCTGAAAAATTTGTCTGCTGTGTTTTTGGATGTCCCAAAATGAATTGGAAAAGGTGATTCACGAGAAATTGATATACAAAACGATATATCTCGATGCAAATGAGTGACCAAATGAATTGGAGTTTTGATCGTATCTAACTGCAAACAAAAAGTAGTATTTAGTGGCTCGATGTCATCAGGGGAAAATGTAATTTCAGTAGTTCCGAAGAGAATTGCTATATGGCCTCTATTTTTTTCATACAGTAATGATTTAAGTCCCCGTTTGAAATATAAAATAGACAGGAGTGTATTAAGAAGCTCAGATATGTCAAATCCTGGGGTGTGACATTTTCATCAAGCATTTCATGGGTTAAACAAATGGTAGAGAGAGAGAGACAAGAAGAGTTTTTACTTCACTTAAATCATTTTAGGACATCTTTAAAATATACATCAAGTAAATAAAACAGTTACTGGCGTCACTTGGTGGAAAATCTTCAGATTGAAATTGAAACTAAACAATTTGGCTTTTCCTCATAGAATTCTACGGGGAAAAGCCAAGTTGTTTAATTTCAATTCCCATATGCATAAAGTATTTAGAAACCAAGGGAGAAAAGTTTAATTCCGAATTAGGGAAATGAACCAAGGCATTTCGTCAGAATTTTTATGAATGTCTACGAGAAGTGAGTAAGCGTGACGGTGATTCTCTTCTCGTAGAGATTTCCTCCGGGTAGAAGGAATCGAATCGGGGGCTGGTTGGCTCACAAAGAAAGGAGTTAAAGACATAATTATTGAAATGTACAGAGCAGGCAAGGTTTTTGCGACACCGAGTGCGTGTATTATGGCCCCAATTTTAATTCGATTGTGCCGGCCAGAGTGATAAAATAAAACATATAGACACCGTCACCGGTAGAATCAGCTACTCCTCCTTCACTCGCAAAAGGCACACTCATGACAACATGTTAATCAGGTGCAAAAACATTTATTTCACAACTACAATTTTTTCTTTCAGTCAAAAACATCAATTTCCTTATAATTAGCATAGACATACATGATTGTATATGTACGTGAGAGTGCGTGTATAAGAAAATATACATTATTTTGAATGCATGAAATAATTTTTTGCTTATGTAGTTTAAACACTAAATACCAGCTATACATTATTGCGGTGACGTTTTATGCGCTAAAAACCACACTTATCAACCCAAAGGTTATTTTGAGTTTGTTGTAGTTTTTCTGCGGAAGGCGACCGACAGCTGAGGTCATTTGCGCCATAGGGGATAGATGGGAAAGGATGAAGGGTGGAGAGAAACCCGGCGTCGATATTAGCCTACTTTTAACGAAAGGCGCCAAGGGGTCCGCAGCTTGACGTCCCAACCGACGGACGGCATACTCACTTAAAGTGCCCTCCACAAAGCACCTTAAGTGGGGATCACGATACCACTGAAAAATATTCCATTAACCCGGGCCCTCTGAGTGGGAAGCCAGTACGATAGCCACTACACCATCTCGTTTCCCCGTTATTTTGATAATTGAGGTTAAAGCTCACACGATACTAAGCCCGACGGCGTATGAAATTCACACATGAGAGTGGGAGAGCCATATCAATTCCCTGTGCCGCCCATTCCGAGGAGGGACTGGTACCCACACATCTCGGGTGTCGCTGAGGGTTCCCAGGGAGGCGTGCGCGGGAATCTAACCACGGCCCTCCCGTCATCAGTACACTATACCCAATGGATTACCACGTACCATCTTTTGGTGAATTGAGTAGTGAAAAATGAAAAAGATGTTATGCAGAGTAGATTTTAGTAGACTTAATGCGCCTTTTACAAGATCGTGGAACCAGTTGGTATCGGAATGCTATATTACATTTGTACTAGTCAATAAGAGTGGGAGAGGTTGAATTCCAATGCGTATTCATAATTTCCCCGAAGGGATGGGAGCGTGCATCGCCAGGCGAATACCACGTGATATCCTCATTACTTCCTCAGTAGCTAGGGTTATTGTATGTCTACAAAATATCGGCATTCAGTTTTCTAAGAGTTGGTCGTTGTCACCCAAATTCTTGGTGGTCTGGAGTCAAAAACCGTTGACTATTAATCCGAGGGCATGGATTCAATTTCGGTTAAAACCTCCGCAAACGGCCGCCTCTCTCCAGACGTGTAATTTGTCGGGTACTACATCTTCCTAGGAAACCACAGGTGGCATGGGGAATAAGGGACCTTCCGCATTATTGCAATGTCATCGCGCGAGTTCCACATGCCATGTAGGTTCTTAGTACGAGAGTAGCTCCAAGGAGCACCATGGGTAATATATTTCAAAAATATTCAAGCGTTGCTTTACGATGATGGCCAAAATATCCCTAGAATCTCTTTATAGCTCGAATTTTTGTAACACCATTACAGTTCACTTATTTGAGGATGCTAACTTTAATTTTTTTAAATAACACATTTAACGTAATATAGCATCTAGGAGTGTTGTGTTGTGTAACCTATAACACTTACGATAGATATGAGAATTATGATTCTCAAGTGAGAATTTTTCACGGTATTCGTAAGTAACCTACAGTTCCTATTGTTGACAGGAAAATTTAATTAGAAATATTGTTGGTGGACGTGGTAGCCCACAGGTAGAGGGAAGTCAAAAATTTCGAAATAATAAAAAAATATTATTGCCTATGATATAGCTGGCACGTAATGAAATTTTCAGCATGTAAGATAGGGTCGATGCATTTTGAACGTGGTGGTGCGGGGGGTAGAGCGTTGGACTTATAGCCGGAAGCCCCGGGTGCATTCTCTCGGAGCACCCTCAGCTTTACCCGAGTTGTGATATTTTTTTCCATTGCAAGAAATTCCTGGGAAACTATTTGTGGCAAAAGGAAAGAATCTGGCTGCACTACCCTGCTCATGTGTAAATAACACACGAAGTTCAGCTTAGTACCCCCTAACAAGCCAGCCGTCGGGCTAAGGAGAGTGGTTTCTTTATACAGGTCATTATTGAAGAGGGAAGGATTAGGGAGATGGACTAGAAAAGGAAATAGAAGAATGGAAATCCAGATTTAGGTATTAGGAAGTACGTTGATATAAATTAAAAACGGGGGTGGGAAACTATTTGGAAGAAAGAAGTGTGGAGAGGGGTGTAAAGTACTAGAAATTGAAAGAATTATGAAGGAGGAATCTGTTCACACCACCACTGACATACGATAGCAAATATTTAATTCACCCGGAAAAGATTCAAGAGTGATCGAAATGATGCATATTGGATCTATAGGATACGAAAGACATAAAGGCCGTACAAGTTTAGGAATAGGAAGTGAATTTGGACTAAATGAAGATAGATTAGGTTTGCGCACTATAATATGAGATAAAAAAACCGTTAACGGATCGAAAACCAAATTAGGTCATGGGAAGGAAGGTAATATTCACACAAAACCAATTAATTGTTTGGAAAAACATCGAAAGAAGAGCTTTTGTGGGATAATTAATTAATACAACTGCGATGTATTTTACATTTAATAGATTTCAAAATAGCGTTCTGTGGAGTGAATTGGACAAAAATGAGAATTAATTAAGGAAGAATAGGAGTGGATGGGAGGGGCAAGCAACTAATCCGCAATATGCATGCATCTCAATTGGCTCGCATTTGTGTGGTGGATGGAGAGTCAAGCTGTCGAGAGCGGCATCCTGGTCAGGGCGGATGATTTTTACACTTTGAAACTTAAGCATTTTAATGTATATTAGTGGATGACCCTGTTAAAAATTATTGTCGCGGCATCTGCCATAGTTTTTTGGATGAAGCATTGACAATTGGGAGAATACCGACTTTCATGTTATTTATATCCGGAGGTTAAAACATTATGCAGAGAGATTATTTGCATTGGAGGCGAGGGAAGAGTTTCTTAAGTTTAACTATCGTACGCCAAATGGCGTGAAAGCTGTCCACGGCACGCGGTAGAAACAGCAAGCATTAGCCGTGATGTTGCTTGCCTCCGCCCCATTCGTCCAGGAAACACTTCCCATCAAGCCAAGCCGCCTGCACGCTCTTCCCGAGCCGGCACAACAAAGCCGACATTTCACTGGCATGAATTCATTCACGCAGCGAAGGAAGTCTGTGGCTCCTGCACCGGCCTGGGACACGAACCGAGTGGACTCTCCAACACCACTTCAGGGAGCCAAAAGACAAGCAAACATATGGAAGTGGAAGCGATCGAACCGAGGTTTTTCTACGCCCTATTTTACTGGAGGAAATGAAATGAGCCAATGGACCTATGGAATATAATATATTTGTAAATTAATAGAAGAACCTTTTAAATTAAAAGCCCATTAAGTGAAATACTTCAACTGTCGTGATGAAAGTACAATTGCTTCAAATGAATTCATTTCTTCTACGTTTTTTTTTGGTTTAAAAATTATAGTTGTTAGAAAATCATGCAACGATATCAAGTATTTATCGCAATGGTTTCTAATGCAGAAAGAAATTCTTAGTTTGTGATCTGGTAGTAACATTTTCACGCCACCATACATATTGGAAATAGCTATAATTTTTTCATCACATTGAAATTGTCATTCACCACATTGAAAATGTGGTGAATGACTAGAATCAGGAATACTGAAGAAACTTTTTAAAATTAATTACACCTGAGTTTATGACGATGAGAATTTCAAAACAAAAATAACTAGTAAACGCACCCATGCTTATTGTTCGATAATAACTTTGCTTCCATAGGAAGAAGAGGGAAAAGATGAGAGAATTCACGTACAGTCAATATGCATCTATCAAACCAAGCCAATTACGTCAATAGGTTGCGTCATTATATCTGATAGACTCGCGAATAAAATATTCCTTTTACGAGTGGGCGCAACCATCAGACGCCTCAGCGAAATCTGACTTGACCAAAAGTGAGTATAACACTTAAGAATTTCATTGGGCCTTATTATTCTCTTTTGGTAAATTGGTTTTGGTGGATGTTCAGGAAACAACTACTCGTATTACAAAATTTCACTAGTAAGCTTAATTCTGAATGCCATGGGTCGCACCAAAGTCCTATTATACTAAGTTTTTCTGTTTATGGTATTTTATCCCCCGAGACGCGGACATATCTGACTCTCTGACATTCATTCATTCTCTCTTTGCTAAACTTGATGACCTCTCTCAGCTAGAATTAATTTCATAAGAGTGCCTTCACTGAACTCTGTTTATTTTTCCCTTTTATCTTTTTGAATGAGTTTACTCACTCAAGTTGAGTGAGTTTGAAATTTGTCCCCATTGAGTACCTTACATGGGGAAAAATTTCCTTTGGATACACTTCTGGATATTTCCTATCTTTTGAATTTTCTTAGCGTTAATGAGTACTCTTTTTTTGGGATTCGCCTAAGATATTTTATATGCGTGAAAAATCAAATACCGCTCTTTGCTGAAGACAACATTGTGTTTACGTTTCATCTTGGCGTGACATGACCTTTAATACCATTACGATTTACTATTCTTCGTTTTCTACCATCAAGTTCCCGTGAAATGTATAATAAACTTTATTTGAACAAACTTGACTAATGACTGATGAGCGTGTTATGTAGAAGTGACTTATCAGTATTATCGTCTTCGTTAATATTTTTAATATTAACAAATTAACTCATTGATTTTAAGCTATTATGCGCTCTTTTGAAATTACTTCCTTCAGTAAAGTTCGTGTTTCTAACTCGTCTTAGCCAAAATTTATCTGCATCTACACAATTCTAAGCAAGCCAAATAACATGTTGTGTTAGGGCATTGGCCAGGCATGCTATTACCTCGTGTATTAGTTATTCTATATATTAGCTAAAATAAAAAAAACATTCAAATGCGCACACATACATGCGAATTTATAATATTTTTACCTTAGTCTAAAAATTAATATTTACCCGTTTTATTTTGTTACAATCGCATATCGTACGATGTAAGAATAATGCTTTCAATCTGCATATGACGGTGTTTATTTCTCTTTTTTTATCCCTGTGATAGAATCAATAAACATAATTATGTCCCAAAACAACGACACATTTATCTCAAAAGCGCAGGTATTCCTTGGCAAAAGCCTGGCTCTTTTTCAGAATCAGGAGTCTTCAAAACTAATTCCTTAAACCTACCCGTATCCCTATCCCTCATATTAGTCATGTAACAAGCCTAGAGAATTTTCTCCAAGTCTCATCCAATGGCTTAATTAATATTTTCCCACATGATAACATTCCAATTGTGCCGTGATGTACGAGGTGCGTTTCACGATATCTGCTTGACAAAGGTAACGCTGCTTACGGAAAACTTCTCACTTTTGAGGAAGGCAATTATATTGCTAGCAATAACCTGTTGCAAGAATTTGTGGGATAACGATGTTAAAATAATCGGTCTTTGATTCCTTGGGTTCTCTTTACTGATGGACTTTTATAAGGAGGGTTATGTGAGCCAGCTTATAACTATAAGGGATAACTTTAGTATATTTATTTGTAAAAATTTTCTTTCAATTCTTTGTTCCAAGTCTCCTCAAAAGTCTTTTCATGAGTTGCGACGTCTTCTGCAGGTTCCTTTAGCACTGAAGTGAGGATTTACAGGACATTGGGCTTTGCTTGTTATTATATTTCGGAGCCTGTTTTTCTATTCCGGGTTGGAATATCTTTAATAAGGTCAGCTGAGTGGAGGACTTCGTTTTGGGCACTAATATATTTGATGAAGATTGCGAGAGAAATTTTACAGGATTTTGGTCTTGTTTTACCTGTCTGTAACAGCTTTGCTACTTTCTACTTTTAAACAATACGTGGTGACCCTTATTTTTCCCTAACGTAATCCCAAATTGATTTTTATTTATTCTATAAATATAAACGTAAAATGTTGATTTTAAATGTTTGCAAGGCATTTTTTTTCATTCCATTCCGTTTTCTCTCAAAATTCAATGATTTTTACTTTTGTCATCTCCGTTAATATTTTGTAATTTTTTATATTCTTTAAATTTGAGTGAATTTTTCTGTGAGTCCTTAACACCGCTCTGATCTCTCCATTTTACCATCTTGTTTCAATAACATCTCGTTGAATTTCTTATGAAATAGACTTCTGTATAGTTACGCATTTAATTTTTCTTTTGACTGTGACAACGCAATCAGTTCCTAACCGTGATTATTTGCAGATCGTATTTTCATTCCGTGTCTACTTCTCTGTGGTCAGCGATTCTTTTAAAAGTTCCCCTATTGAAGACCTATTCAAGTACGTTCATTTGCTAATGCGTCATAAAAGAATGTGATGGCGGCTATCAGGCATCTTTATCTTTATCATATGTTTTATGATCAATAGAATGATGTTTCGACCACTTGTTATATACCGTACAATGTTTTAAGATGAGAAACGCATTATATACTACGGGGAGCTCGCAAGGGTATGGAAGTTGAGTGTCAATCGAAAGACATTAGCTCTCACGTACAAGATGGCGTGAAAGCATTGGACGGCACGCACCTGACCTCGTTTTGTTCGCCCCACCCCAATTTCCGCCAGCCATTCCTTTCCATCAAGCCCTCGAAATGTGCAAACGGACGGAGGCACTACCGATCCGATCGTTATTTTTCCTACGCCTTACTTTTCTGGCGCAAATTAATTCAATTCGTTTTTGGCGATCAATAATTCAAAAACTCTATTTTTGCTTATATTCTATGTCTAATGGGCATGTTTTATTTTTCAATAATACAAAGAGAGATATTTTAATAATTGGAAATTAATAATTTGGGGCTTAATTGATGTACCAAAACCTCAAAACTTCAACGACCGTAACTCGAGTATCCTTGCTTCAGAAGAGTTGTTTCTTCGTAAGAGCCTTCTTTGTAACGTTTATTCATTATATATGCGGGAAATTTAGATAATTTAATGGATTTATATTTTAAATGAAATTTAATGAAATTTTTAATGATGGACTCGAAATCAGAAAATAAATTCTTAGTTACGATCTTGTAATAAAATCCTCACGTCGAATGACTTATTTTAATTATAAATAATTGTATATAATAAGCAATTAAGATGTTTGTACAAGTTTAACTTTATTTTTAAACTTTGAATGGTCACGGGACTTCTACAGAAACTCATTATTTTACATAATATTACTAAGTGGAAGAATTATATATTCCTTCCCAACCACCGCGTGTGCACCTAATGACAATTCTACTCATTATTGTAGTTGGTTTGAATGCATTCCTCCAGCCCATATTGAGCTTTCATCTCATTTCTACTTTGAGGTGATCACGCCGATCCAGGATTTGATTTTTCAATTTTAATGCCTCTACGACATCAGAAATTGTTGAAAACATATTTTAATGTACCGACTAAGGTAGGATTGCATGGATACAAAAACAAAACAATTCTCTTGTCTCTCCTGAAAAAGCACAACCCAACAGCCAATTCTATAGTGAAGTCCCTCTCCGTGTACTTCCTCCCTTCGTTCTGTCCAACATCCCTGTCGTATTCTTACCCTTTCCTCATTTGTGGGACAAATTATCCCTCCACATTCCCATCTCATCACAGTCTTCAACACCCCTCTGCCGATCAACATGCTTTGCACCCATTTTTTCTGTCTCCTCATGATTCATCCATTCCGTCTCTTCCCACCACACCACTTCCTCATTTGTTTTTCTTGTTGCCCACTTCACCTTCTCCATCCTTCTCCTTGCACCCATTACGAGATCATCCAATCTACGAGGGTTATAAAAATGAAGTCAGAGCGGCAATATCAAAGGAAATATTTCTTTTTCATATAAAAAATATTTTTAAGAGTAAAAATAAAAATCTGACGAATATATAAAAAAGAAACTCGGAATATCGAGGAAAATGAAAAAAGATTATTAGCAACACATGACGTAGAGGCAAAATGCTCTACAAATATATTTTGGATAACCTATATCATTTCAGTGATATCAATGAAAAAGCTATATCTAATTAATGAAATTAAGAATACAAAGTAACTTTCCACTGTTCTTTATTAGCGTACAACCGGTTTCAACGCTCAAGCGTCATCATCAGGTACAAAATAAATCAGTCTTTATTTTGTACCTAATGATGACGCTTGAGCGTTGAAACCGGTTGTACGCTAATAAAGAACAGTGGAAAGTTACTTTGTATTCTTAATTTCACTAACATGAATTTCCACAAGGTTGAGCCAGAAACAATTGACTATATCTAATTCTTCAAAAGCAATTTGGCATTATTTATAGGCATTCAAAATCATAAAAAATTACCCTCATTTCATCGTCACACGCCATTGAGGCGGCTTGCAGGATATTGTGTAGGTGTAAATGCTATTCCACAGTGCTTCACCATGTTTGAATTAATGCTATTGTATTAATTCCAATTTATTATTTATGAATACATAATTATTTATAATGATTCATAAAATATGTTTAATCATAGTGGTAGGAACTGAATAGTATTTAATTAGGAAAAATAAAATCACATCGAATGCAGTACGAAACCTTTAATTTTATTTTATATAGAATTTACACGGTGTGAGCAGAAAAAGACAGGTCTGAATATATAACTTGTTTATTTCAACGGATACAGCTTAATCGAACTTGTCGCCCTCAAAGTACATGCCTTGGCTGACGACACACCTTTGCCAACGTTTCTTCCAGCTCTCGAACCCTGCCTGGTAAGCCGTCCTAGGTCCGCCGTACAATCAGATTTAATGTCCGCAATAGAGTCGAATAGGCACCCTTTCAAGTTTGATTTTAACTTTGGAAACAAAAAAAAAGTTTGATGGAGCCACGTCTGGAGAGTAGGGTGGCTGCCGGCTCACGGAAGTTCTGGTTATGGCGAAAAACTCTGTTACGATCAGCGCCGTGTGAGCCGTCGCGTTAGGACGAATTTTGATGCGACGCGCGTCATGCCCAAAATTTCTGTCAAAATTATCTGACAGGGTCCAAAACTAATGCTCGCTTCCTCGGCTATCTCCCTAACAGTTTAACGGTGATTTGCCTGCACCAAATTGTTCACCAATTTGACATGGTTGGGGGCTGTCGAAGTGGAAGGCCGCCCCTGCAGGTTAGCGAATCTTCATCTGTCGAGGTTCTGCCCGATTTAAAACGACTGTACCACTCAAAACACTGGCTACGACTCAAAGCTTCATTAACAAAGGCTTGCTGAATCAATCCAAATGTCTCCGTAGCACTTTTGCCAAGTTTGAAACTAAATTTCACGCGCACACGCTTTTCCTCTAACTCCTTCATTCCTGGCGTTGCACGCGGCAACGAACAGGTTAAGACACGTACCACTGCTGCTTCGTAACGAATAAGACGTAAAAAAACGCAACACCTCTTGTTTTAGTCATCAGATTTGTCGCTAGATGGCACACTGTGGCTCGTTTCGATCCGTTACACGGTTTGCGCAGAATAAAATCAGTCCGGTCTTTTTTTGAACACACTTTGTATAAAATGTTTGGTAATTAAATAATAAATAAATTAAAATTATTTATAATTAAATAATGATAACATAAAATACATAATGTTCTTCTAAAACGTATTGGATACCATGCCAGGTTCACAATAAAATTCAAAATTCTTGGCACAAGAAAGTAGGCAATCCAAAAATGTAGGCAATGCTTTCTGTAGAATTGGGCAAGATTTGAAATTGAAAAACTGAAAAAGTTTAATTATGAACCAATGCGTTGCTTTGAATCATATCTGAGAAATAATATTCCCTGACATTCTGCTGCTGCTCAGGGGCGCTTGAGCTTATCAGCACTCTGTTTTGAAGAAAATATATGTTAACTTTTCAATGTTTCCAAGACCTTATTTTGCGACAACGACCGGTTATACAGGGTTCGTCTGGAAAATAAGTGTACTGACTCCTGGGCTGGGCGCGCCGCTCCAGGCGCGCCCAGCACCGCTCTGACGGGCTGCGATTGGAGGGGGGTATGTCGGCAAGCGACGCTGAAAAAGGCAGTCGGCTCTGAGCTGTGGTGTAGTGAGGAGCTCTGTTAACGCGAACCTCCACGCTTCGACCCACGTCACGGAACGCGATGCCGAAGTTTTTGGAGCAGCGTTATTCCATCAAATTTGCGGTAAAGCTTGGGAAATCGTCTACCGAAACTGTCGGTATGATTAACCAGGCTTACGTGGAGTCAGCCATGTCCAGAAACATGATCTTTCGGTGGCACAAGATGTTCGTGGAGGGCAGAGAAGAGGTCGACGACGAGTCTTCGAGAGGTTCCCGATGATGCCTTCGCGGGAGCGTTCCAGGAATGGGAACGCCGCTGGAACAAGTGTATCGACTCACAAGGGTCCTATTTTGAGGAATATTAGCTTAAGATATGTAAAAGTGTAATAAATTTTTTTTCCTGAGCTCAGTACACTTATTTTCCGGACGAACCCTGTATGCTGTCGTTTTCGTTAATATTTTACTCTTTTTATTGCAAATATTTATTTGTTTTGCGAGAATATTATATCACCGATTATTCACGTGACCAAAAACTTTCTTCTACATCTACATAATATATAATACCCCTCAAGCCGCCGCAAGGGCGTGTGGCGGGGGGAATCTAATTAACTTATAATTAACATGATCGATAGATATTATATTGCAGTTGCATATCCTCTTGATAAATCCCAGAAACCTTTCATCTACCAGAGAGGAAGGAAATCACAATGACATTCCACGATACATGTCCACACGCAGAATCTCTTCGTATAGGTCAATGGCTAATTTTTCTAAAGGAAATGATCAAGAGAACACCAGAATAGGCTCTGAATCGACCCTAAATATGCTGCGAGGTAAATAGTAGGCGAAAAATAGCCCTTCAACTCCGATTGGTCTCTTTTAGACCAGCCTCAAATATCCTCAATGAAGATAGGGAATATTTTTTGGGATCAAATTTTCTCAATAAAATTATTTGCTTCGAGTGTCTAATCCCCGGTATGCATCCGATTATTTCTTCAATATTATTTCAATGAATTACTTGAGGGGCAGTTACCTGAAGAGATCTGAAACATCGATAAGTAGGGTAAAGGTATTCCAAAACATATGGCGGAAAGCTAGCACTCCGATGCGTGATATTCATTGCTAAGCATTGAACTCCGTAAAGATTAAATTTTAAAAAAATTGTGGATCTGAAGAATCTAATTTATCCAAATACGAAAGATTTCATCACATAAGTGAAATCTCCTGAGGCCTCTGAAGTTATCATTCAATCTTCAAGAAAGTATTCAGCAACGTGGAACCTGGAAGCGTTTATTTTCCTGAATTCTACGTAAAAAAATAGGGGGGGGCATTTACGTGGCAGTTTAGGTTCGTTTGAATATGGTTTACCTCAATATTTCCGATTTTCCGCTATGGGTGAGAGAAATTTTCAAGTCGTGATTTAAATATTTGTGCTATTGTGGCGATTAAAAGGACCGAAGTGGAATCGAAGGCGAGGCCGATGGTCGGCTGCCCTCGCCGCTACCTGCCGCTCTCCCCCCTGACAGGGACAGGGGGGCGGGCGGGGCGGATGGCGGGCGGGGGTGAGGGTGTCTGTGACGGCCGCTCCTTCTCCCATATCAACACCAACTCCCCACCGCCCCACACGCCACCCTACCCACCTCACTTCCCTCCCCACCGCAGAGAATGCCCCTCCTCCGCCTCTCAACCTGCTCCTCTCAAAGTAGCTATTAATAGCCCAGCGGAAAAAGATCGCGAGCGCGAGGAAGGAAAAGGGGGGGAGAGGAGGAAGGCATGGGACGCTCGAGAGTTCTCGAGTCACGCCACGACGCGCCAACAGACCCACCTGCCCTGACCTCGGAGCTCCCCTCCTCGCCGCCCTCCCACGAACCCGGCCAAGCCCCCTGCTCCGTCCCCCTCCGCCCGCGAAACCCTCCCCGCTCCCCTGCCAACGAGCCACGCGCCCCTGACATCTTCGCCCCCCGCATTGACCCGAATGCGAACTGGAGTCGCGTATGAGGTCACCGGAACCAACAACGGCTGAGACCCCATGTGTCCGGCCGCCATTAATATTTTAATTATTAACGGAAGACCGCTCAACTTTAAAAACTAATTTCACGAATTGAAAATGCAAATAGTGTTAATAGGAGCTCCACTCAATGCCAATGACTATATCATGAGCCCGAATTGGTACAAACAATTTTAATTTTCACCATTAATAAACATATTTTGCCTCTAAATGTTTCATTTAGAGACACTATTGTCATTCGAACATAGAAATGCTACTTATTGACTTTATTATTTCAGTAATGTTACGCCAGATGACTGCATTACGTTTTCAATCGTTAATTGTGACGTATCACCTAAGCCTGTAAAAGCCGCCTCCCAGAATGCACTCTGCCCGACATCCGAAGCTCCCGGACGAGGGCTCAACTCTACACGAGAAGCGCCACGCTCCCGTGTGAGGGCACCACCCCCGAGTACTTTGACACTGACTTGTTTCTCCTCGTCAAGTCCCTCCCCCTCCTTTTCTTAAGTGTGTGCAATTTTCTGTCGAGGATTAGCAGTTAATACGGACGTTGCACAACAGACGGTGAGCCCTAATTTGACCACGAACTGATGAAAGCCGCTCTGTGTCACCCAAGTCACCCCATTTTTTCTCACCACCATGATTTCCCCGTATTTACCCATATTTTTTATACTTACTTATTTACATATTTATCTTTTGAATGGACCAAGTATGGTTATAGAAGGTATTTAGCGGTATCGGAGCATAATCTGAAAATTCCCAAAACCCAATTTGAGTGTCTTCTCGTAAGTAACTGCCTCGTTTCCATTTCACATCCATTACAATTAGGTGCTCCGCTGTTATGCTGTACGAAATCAACCAACACATTTTCTTCTCCTCTAATTTCACGCATATACTACGATACGAAATCTCTATATATTTCTACTGCTATCATTTTATTTTTATCGATTAACTCTGAACCACTGTTTCCTCTACAAACCCATATTTATCAATGCATGAATATAGCCAAGCAGCTGAAAACTATTAAATCCACCTTGAAAATGATTGGCGGGCCGTCCGAGGCGTTACCGGTTTCTCAGCATCTGCAGGTCACCTTAAAGCCAGATCACTGCTTTCTCAGTTTGCATCAGTGATAACTAGATATAAGTTTTATTGTAAAACCTAGTTAGATGCTGAAACTCAACCTAAAGAGCATACTGTATGACTTACAAATTGGACTGAAAGATACATGCATCGCTCAAGCTAATCAGCCATCCACGAGTCTTATGCCCATAGATTTTTCTACTTTTTATCGAAGCTTTTCCGAGTTGCTTCCCCAGAGGTATAGCATGAAAATGAACAAATAAAAACTAGTTTGGCTTTGAGCTTTAATACGAGACTCCATTCAGGAAGGGACTTGAACTATTAAAGTTTTTCCTTTTTAAAATCCTAACATTACTCCGGAATGAGAAATCGTCCTTCCCTTGGGTGCCCCAATCTTGTGCACTCTCTCTTAGGTCGTTCGTGATTTGTGATTATGCTGTATGTGTGTGTGAGCCCTAGTTAGAAATCTAGCATAATGAGACTGGGCCCGATGCATTCAAGTGTTGAGTGAAAATAAGTTTGGTATGCTGTGCTATTTGCACCAAACAATCTTGGTAACTCGCAATATTTAGGCATTTACTTAACTAGGGATCTTGGGTGGGGAGTCCAAGTAGATAATTTGTCACGGAAGGCATTTAAAGTATTGCATTGGGTAATGAGCAATTTAAAAGAAAGTAGCGTAGCCACAAAAGAAAAAGCATATAACGTACTATCTGCGTACTATACCTATCCTAGAATATTCGTTCATAGTATGGGATCCAAATGAGGTGGGACATATTAAAAAATAGAAAAAGTTCAAAGAAAGGCAGCAAGATATGTACTCGGAAGGTACAAAAGAACAGATACTGTCACAGAAATGTTAGATATAATGAAATGGGAGAGTTTGAAAAATAGAAGAAAAAGGAGTAGGTTAGGCGCGATGTATAGAATTATTTATTTATTTATTCCGTATTAGTCCGAAAACAGCACATTTTGGCCTTTACATCGAACTATTAACAACGATAAAAATGGTCACATTTACAAACACCCAAGCCCTAGGTGGAGGAAAACTCACCCAGGCGGGACTCGAACCCGCGACCCTTGGAATGGCAGACGACGACGTTACCCCGCCGACCCCGGTGGCGCCGGGGTAACGCCTTGTCATTAAAAATGACGAAGCGTGGGAAGATTTATGACAAGGGATAGAAAAGCCTAACTTTAAGGGAAAAAAGCACATAGTTTCAAAATAAAAATAAGAACGCAAGAAACAAATAAGAAAAAATACTCTTTTTTAAATAAAACTATTGATGATTTGAACCAGCTTCCTGAAGGTTTGTTTGAGCCCTTTCCATCCAATTTTAGGAGTTTTAAGAATAAATGTAAAGCAGCCACTGGGTGATAAACTGCGATGTAGTTATTAAAATATTGATTTTATGTGATGTGGAAGTTTGTTTGTATGTGATGTGGAAGTGTCATTGTGCGTAAGGATATTTCGTCTCTTATCTGTTTTTCTAGTGCGTGCGTGCGTGCGTGCATGTATATTTCGTTGTAAGAGTGATCATTGAATGAACTAGACCGTTGCCACCAGGACAATTGCCTAATTGCAACTTAATTCTTAAATAAATAGCCACCAAATTGCATAATTATGAAGCATAATAGAATATCAATTATAGGCAGTGATTATTTATCCAAAATTATCCGTTCTAATGGCTTTCAATCCCATACATTCATGTTTTTAAACGTATAATAAAGTGAAGTTTTGAAAAATCACCTGCTCATTATTTGTATAGTTCTACAAATTTGGCTAATACACAAGATTTATTATAATATTGACTTCATATATTCTTTCATCGGTAAACCTTAGTAATGGGTGAAGTATGTCAAAATAAATATTTTCGGCTATAAGCTTGCTCTAATTAATTTTGAGTTTTCTGTGCGCATCTGAGGCCAGCATCCTGCATGCATCAAAAAATTTTACTACAAGAATTATAGCCTTTATACGTTTGGATTTTTTTATTTTGTGTAATTCTGTAAATGCTGTTTGCAGGACTCGATAGGCTTTTATGCGCTGACGGAATTCAAGCTTAAAGCGAAATCGTGATAATGAATTAGGTATTCTGTCAGGTTTTTCAAGTGCTATGGAAGGAAAACACTAAATAAATTTGAGATCCTGAAGACGAGGAGGGGGAAGCACACGTGGATAATGTATTTAAGATTCCAAGAATGGGATCGACCGGGCCCTTCATGAAAAAATGATAGACTAGCTAAAATCCAACTCCGCCTCAAATGACTTCACTCCTACGGATAAAAAACAATCCAACTCACCTAAGTTCAATCATATTTCGAAAAGTAGTAGTCCAACTAAACGTCTATTCAGCT
The DNA here is from genome assembly GCF_022747635.1 of Hetaerina americana. Classification (NCBI taxonomy): domain Eukaryota; kingdom Metazoa; phylum Arthropoda; class Insecta; order Odonata; family Calopterygidae; genus Hetaerina; species Hetaerina americana. The sequence continues at coordinate 3,571,741 of NW_027286797.1, read as the reverse complement.
GGTATCCCTGTAACTGCAACCTTATAGTTTTGTTCACCTCTTCCGGTTTTTCGTTCAAATTCATTTACATATTAACAAAGTGATGTTGGGATCAAATCTTCGCTGTAATTAGAGATATGCATCAACATCTGTACCAAACCCCGTAAATTGCCGCAGCGACTTGCGGGAAAATAGCATCATAAAATTTTTGTCTAAAAACTAAAGTTCAATAATTAGTATAATTACCTCCTCCTGAGTAATGTCAAGTAATCATTTGGACTCTCACTCAAATGAACCTTTCAAATTACTCAGTAATGCCATTAGAATTGAATAAATACATTACTGCCCTTAATTTAAAGCAGAATCGCCAATGCATGTTCAAATATTTTTCCTGAGTGTCGAGGAAGTGGCTTTTTTAGTTCCTGATATTGTTTTACTGGGTGGCCTTTATGAATTATGAGTCCCAAGAAAGAAATTCCTTGCAGCCAAAAGTTGGAGTCATTTTCCTTTGAGTTATTCTCTTCCAATTACTGCTTCCTTCATCTACATTTTCTATGAGTACTGGCGCCTTCCGAGGGACCCATTTTGTAAATCGGATGAGAGCATAGATACGACCGTATTTGCGGCCAAGTTTTCCATTCCTAATAAATTATGATACGCATGAATTATGTAAAGACCAGAAGCAAAAAAGATGCAATGAATCGTTCTCCCCAAACGAAATGGCTGGCTGAATTAGCGAATTAGATGGCGAATAGAGGCGATGGAGAAGAGGAGTTTGAGTAAATGAGACGGGATGGCCCGAGGGTTGGGCAAACTTTTGCAACCGTGTACAACCAGAGATCATCCACGTGCATTGGCCTCTATTTTTCCCCGGTGAATTCTCACGGACGCGGAGCAAGGCGAAGGCAGAAAAACACCATTTATCATGCAAACTATGGCGCGTTATACGTTTGCCATAAGAAGCTAGGATTATATTTTATTTTTCTTTTATATTGCCGCAGGAGTACTTATCTTGTTCATTGTATATTTTTTTACCTAGGCAATATACGTATATTAATTTGGAGGGTTCGCGGTAGTCCAGGGGATAGCGTGGCACTACTGACTGAAGGGCATGGGTTTGATTACAGTTTACAGTTACAGTTGAAGTTTTTATCTATTAATTATTCCGAACAGAAATCATTTTTAATTTCTCCAGAAGGATTAGTAATTTCTTTCAAGAAAAAAACTTATGATGTTAAAAATAACGAATCTCTTTTTTAAAGGATACCTCTAGGTGCGTAGACACTTTTCGACCATATGCCGAATGTCTGCCTGTGTCCGTGTTACTATGTACACGTGATAAATTCTTGTCGGTGTGAATAACAAACATATTAACATGAGTGACGCAGAACTTTATGACTTGCATCGGAATATGCGCAGTAATGAAAGAGAATTCAGCGGAAGTGATACTTTCGCCTTTTTCCGACGGGTATCAGTGGTGTCGCCACGAATTAGCGTGCAAAAATGCCGAATATCTTAGGAAATTTTCCACAGGGAATATATATATATATACATATGTATACAAATATATATAAATATATATATATATATACATATTTATAAATATATATATATAGACATATGTATATATATGTATATATATATTAATATATATATAATATATATATATATATATATATATATATATATATATATATATATATATATATATATATATATATATATTTATTTATTTATTCTACGAGTACCGCTCCAAAAAATGCCATTTCACTGCATTGAGAGATCTGAGGACTATTTTATTTCAAGAATATTTAAGCCAAGATCCCCGCAAGCCACCGTAAGACCGGGGCAGTTATGAGGCAAAGGTTGATTGTGCTCTAGACAGTAATGCACATGCATTGCTGTCTAGAGCATGAAATGAATGAATGCATAAATATTAATAGTTCCAATATTACATTTATATTTATGACCCCGGAAGAGCGTACTGCGGCGTCTGTTAGAGGCGGCTGAAAATTAATACCATAAAAAGACTGAACCCTGCAAGTCGGCGCTAGGACGTTTTGTAGGGGGTGCTAAGAGACCAGCCAGATATGACAATTATTAGTTCATAGATGCATTTGAATATACATGAGCTCATTTAGAACATCACTGGGGAGCGTGCACATAAATCATGGAATATTTGATCAAAACTTTAAGAGCGTTTCTTTGCGTAACTGTATTTGTTTGCAAGGGTTAGGTATGGTTAAAATCACCCATCGTTTGAGGTGCTTAAATGCAATAATTTAAATAATTAATTCAGTGATGGACGGTGCCCGTATCTCTATTTTACATTAGTTATGAAATTTACCAATAAAATAGTGCTATAATCTCTTTATCGCAAGAAAAGTCAGGTATTCAGTACCTTTACTAAAAGTATGAAGACTTGAATGATGTCTCGCAAATGCCGTGAATCAAGGGGCTCCCAGCATATATTTTTAACATATCCGTTATACTCACCACTTTCTCGTTAGCATTTCTGAAAAAATGAGGTATTTTCTCTGCTTTTTTTCAAAGTCCTGAATTAATGTCCCTCCATTAGAACCCAAATACCTGCCGCGAGTATGGCCTGAATAAACCAAAGTTACACCATCATTTAATTTTTTAGTAAAGAAAAAAGTGTTTTGTAGAAAACTGAAAAATGTTACCTTACGTGTACCATAGCGGATTAATGATTTCTACATCTAAGCAGGTAACAACACGAGTAGAACAGAAAGCTTATAGAAATTCATGCAAATGAGGAGAGGTGAGGTCCAGCCTTACTCGATAACGGCATAGAAAGAGCATTAATGGAATTGAAATCAAATGAGCCGTTAGGGCTGAAAACATTCCCGCGGAAATACATTAAATAGAGGCCTGGAGAAAAAACGTGGAAGGAAGAGTTTTTATGGACTTATTCTAAGCATTTACGGGAAGGGAATTGACCGGAAGACTGCGTCAGGTCAGTGTCAGTTCCTATTTCAAAAAAGGGAAAGGCATCCATTCATATATGAGGTCTAGAGAGCAATAAGTTTATTTCCACACCCTGCTGAAGCAGTTCTCAAGATCATCAATCAGAAAATCGAGAAAGAGCCAATGAATAGTTAGAGGATAGTGGATGAGTAGTTTGGTGGCTGGGGGGGGGGGAGAGAAGCGCATCGCCAAAGGGGCACTAATGTCAGTAGTAGTAATGTAAAAAAGCGTAGTAGCCAAGGAGTAGGCATTGAGAAGGCTTGCGTGAGGCGAAGAAGCTTTCACAAAAGAGGGGAATTTATTACCTGGGAAGTAGGGTTAAACGATTATGAAACAGCTCATCGAATCTTTAACATGGGGCGTGATTTTGCACGGCGCGGAAATATGGCCAAGCTCTTGGTTTTTCTAAGGGGTTATCGAACGAGCC